>NW_028261381.1:87724340-87861840 GCF_051295495.1 Thamnophis sirtalis
GTAGTTCATAAAGAATGGGGAACTGGTAGTTAAAAAATGCTTTAAAAAGTGTTTTAAAAGTTCTGATGATTACCTGTGCGACAATCAGCTGTGCTGTGCTATCCTCGGAACTTTTTAAAAACTTTTTAAAGCATTTTTTACTACTGGTTTGGGCGAACCGGCCCGAACCGGTAGCATTTCACCCCTGATGGATATATTCTTTTTTTTTAAAACCACATCTAATTATACTGACCCAGACTTAAGGAAGAGACAAAAGCACTGGACCCTAAACATTTGTTTTCTTTATATCTCCCTATAAGAGTTAGGGAGATTTTATTTTAAAAAATATATAAAAATGATATATGAGAGTTTCTGATATTGTGTCCTATTGCTATCTTTATACTATTAGTACAATAATGACTATTACTATGACAATTATTGTACTATTACTATTCAATGTACTACATTACTATTACCTATTGTTTTATTATCTATTGTTCTATACATTAGGATCCATATTATTCCTAGTATGCATCAAGTTTCTTTCTTAAGAGTGTTTTGTCTCAAATCGCCTGTGAGATTTTTAATTCTTTTTCGGTTAACAGCCAGCATATAGAGCTCTTGCACATTTTTTTAAGTTGTGCTTTAGTTTTGCTGAGCTTCTTTAGTTCCTTTCTTCACTTGTGGACCACCCTCTCCTTCTGAAGGGGGAAAAATGCCTTATTTCATTTCATTGCTATATTTCTGTTTGCTGGTGGCTACCCAGCTCCAGATCAAATATGTCTTCCTTTCTCTTTCTACATCTGTATCAAGTTTGCAGCTTTACTGGCAACTCTGCCATGCTGCCGCTGGGAAGAAGGTTCCAATAAGGCAGCACATGTGCCTGTAATTTTTCCAAGCAACCTGGTCTTCAACAAGGTGATTTCTTATTGGAGAAAGCTAATCTGCTTTCTCTGGTAGCGCATCTTAACAGATCATTCAGGAGAGGACGTTGTTCTTCCTTTTGTGGAGTGATAACAAAATGCTCTGAAATGAGACTTTTTGCTAGGATTTTTGAGTCCACAACTCTGGGTGTAGTGCAGTGATTTGTATTTCGCTGTTAGTCAACTAGCAATGTTCTCAGCAATTGGTTGCAGTAGAGCTATTTTTATTTATTTATTTATTTATTTATTTATTTATTTATTTATTTATTTAGTTAGTTAGTTAGTTAGTTAGTTAGTTAGTTAGTTAGTTAGTTTGTATGCTCAGGGCGGCTTACAAGTAAAAAAAGGGAAGGGGAAGACATACAAAAACAAAACAACATTAAAAGGTTCACACATTCACAACTTAAGGTGGGGCTGGACAAAGTCAACAGCCCCAGGCCTGCCGAACAGCCGGGTCTTGGTCGCTTTGCGGAAGGCCGGGAGGGTAGTAAGGGTCCGGATCTCAACGGGGAGATCGTTCCATAGGGCCAGAGCAGCTACAGACAAGGCCCTCGCCCGGAGAGTCGCCAGCCGACATTGACCGGCAGATGGAATCCAGAGGAGGCCTAATCTGTGCGATCTTATAGGCCTCTGGGAGGTAATTGGCAGGAGGCGGTCTCTCAGGTAACCAGGTCCTAAACCATGTAGGGCTTTAAAAGTAACGACTAGCACCTTGAAGCGTGTCCGGAGACCAATGGGAAGCCAGTGCAGCTCATGGAGGATAGGTGTAACGAGGGTGTACCTAGGTACACCCACTATCGCTCGCGCGGCTGCGTTCTGGACTAACTGGACTCTTCAAACACTCTTCAGGGGCAGCCCCATGTAGAGCGCGTTACAGTAATCCAGTCTTGAGGTGACAAGGGCGTGAGTGACCATCCAGATAGGGTCGCAATTGGTGCACCAGGCGAACCTGGGCGAAGGCCCCCCTGGTCACAACCGACAAGTGGTGTTCTAGCGTCAGCTGCGGGTCCAGGAGGACCCCCAAATTGCGAACCCTCTCTGAGGGGCATATAATTTCACCCTCCAGGCTGAGAGATGGACTAGCTGGACCATCCTTAGGAGGGAGCATCAATAGCCACTCAGTCTTGTCAGGATTGAGTGCAAGCTTGTTCGTTCCCATCCAGACCCTAACAGCCTCCAAGCACTGGCACATCACTTCTACCGCTTCGCTGAGTTGGCATGGGACGGACAGATACAATTGGGTATCGTCCGCGTATTGGTGGTATTTAATCCTGTGCCGATGTATGATCTCACCCAGCGGCTTTATGTAGATGTTAAATAGGAGGGGGGACAGGACCGAACCCTGCAGCACCCCATAATTGAGGGGCCTAGGGGTCGATCTCTGCCCTCCGACCAACACCGACTGCAACCTGTCCGAGAGGTAGGAGGAAAACCACCGATGAACGGTGCCTCCCACTCCCACCTCTCGCAATCGTCGCAGAAGGATACCATGGTCAATGGTATCGAAGGCTGCTGAGAGGTCAAGAAGCACAAGGATAGAGGAGTGACCCCTATCCCTGGCTCCCCAGAGATCATCAATCAGCGCGACCAAAGCAGTTTCCGTGCTGTAGCCAGGCCTGAAACCCAACTGAAAGGAATCCAGATAATCAGTTTCATCCAAGGTCCGTTGGAATTGAAATGCCACCACTTTCTCAACAACCTTCCCTACAAAGGGGAGGTTGGACGATAGTTGCTCAAAATGGCTGGGTCCAGAGAAGGTTTCTTCAGGAGGGGTCTCACCACCACATCCTTTAGGAGGTGCGGGAAGGATCCGTCCAGAAGAGAGGTGTTAACTATCGTCTGGAGCCAGCCATGTGTCACCTCCCTGCTGGTTGAGACCAGCCAGGAGGAGCATGGGACCAGTATGCAGGTGGAGGCACTCACCGCTCCCATGGCCTTGTCCACTTCCTCAGGAGTGACAAGTTGAAACTCGTTCCATAAAATCCGCTCAAGACTTTCCCCCGGTACCTCGGCTGGTACTGTGCAATTGGAGTCCAGATCCGTCCAAATCCGAGCGACTTTACTGCTTTACAGAACTTAGGGTAAAAATGGTGGCAGTTTGCTGTAGAATCCAAGAAACAATAAACAGGAACAGGAAAATGCAGTGACATCAATTGAATGTCAGACAATTGAGTGAGTCAGAATTCAGCAAATTGAGAACAAATAAATGAGATGTCTGTTCCCCTCCTTTATCTTCAAATTGTCATGGTCCACATTGGTTTTTCAGAAGCCTCGTGTTTTGTCTGCTGATGAGAAGTTGGAGGGAGCTCAGCTTTTTCTTCCAATTTTGAGTTGGTTGGCATGAATGTTGCTCAACTGAGCAAGTCTCAGTTGGCCTTTGGCTAGGTATGAAAGCTTTTGGGCATCTGAAACACTGGGGGTTCCAAAGCAACCGCCTCTTCTGCACATCTGATTGATCTGATTCATCATCTGTGAGCAGATTCCTGACAGCCACTTTTTCATGCTTCCTTCCCACTCAGCCCATGCCTTTATCAACCAGTAGCAGAGAGCAGACTCCCTTCCTTTAAGCATTAAGTCAGGCAGGTGCACTGTGCAGTGAAGAGGCTGTTGCCAAAGCTGTAACCATCATTTTCCAAGAGTGAGAAAGAACGTTGGCAGGTAAGGTTGAAACCATGCTAGCAGGAACTTTGCTGCAGAAGACTGGTCCAGTTAAAAGCAGATACAGTAGATGGTGGCTGCTTCTTTTGTTAGATGTTTCTGTGTTTTAATAGAGGAACACAAGCACTGATTGGCAGTCCTACATTTGGGAAAAAAACAAAGAGACACTGGCTTTGAGTTCCATTACAAGCACTTGCACAGGTTGACCTATATACATACCAAGAACACTGTTCCCTTTTGGGGGGGAGGGGGTGTTGTTTTTATGCAAAGCACAGAAAGGGGCAAGAAATAAAAAGCCAGAAAAAATAAGACATATGGCAAGAAGGGGAAAAGAAAAAAAAGTGAGTGTCTTAATTTCTATACCAAGAGCATCAATAGAATTTAATCTATAACTTATACAGCAAGAAATAATATTTAGAATTTATTGGATTCCATTATGTTTGTAGAAAATAATTATCTAGAACAGGATTTTGTTGGAGATGAATTAAGGACAATGCTTCTTTAAAACACTTCCCTTATACTTTACAACACCCTACACTTAACTACATTTGGGAGAAAGTAGTGGACTGTATAAATGTGACTGTGAAAATAGCTTACATTTTTTGAGGATAATACACTTACACACCCAGTACATGGAATTTCACAGCTGAACAATGTAAATGGATTCTACATCCCCTTATTATAGTTAAAATACTGATATTGCAACATTAATAAGATAATCATATGGTTCCATTTACTCAATGGATTTAACTTGCTACCAATTACACTTACTATCTATGAGCAATTGTCTATGAATATAGACTTGGTATGGATAAATATGGGAACTATGAGATTTATTTACATAGAGTAGGATAGATTTTAAAAGTTATATAAACTATATTTTCTTGCACTTCTTCACCAATTCTTTCCTTTTCCCCCGTATATTTTCTTTGCAACTCAGTCGTTATTCATTCTATCTGCATAATCAAACCCCCTCAATCCACTTCTTTCATAGTGGTCCCTCTTGTGCTAAATCCACATTTATTCAGCACCCATTAATTCTTGATCACATCCCCAAATATATGCCTTAGGTATCCTTACTTACTGAATTGAATTTTACTGCATTCAATTCAATTCAGTAAGTCTGCTGACTTACTTAATTCTTAATTCCATATAAAGAAGTTCACAAAAGCACATTTTACACACGTATTTTTGTTTTTGAATATATTCTTTAAATATATATATATTTATTTCCAAAAAAAAAATACCACACATTATTACCCGTTTCTTTCTATGCACACATCATCTTTGCATCCCACATTTCTCCATCCTTTTTTCATCTTTAGTAAACATTCTATCAGAGTTACACTTGTTCTAAATTTTTATCATTTATATGTAATTTGAAATTAGACACAAAAATTTTCCTGTCAAGCAAAATTCCTTTGGTCTTTTGTACATTGATTTTCAGATCCACATGCCTCATTGCATCATATAATCTATCTAATATTCACTGCATTTGGATTTTCTGCCAATAATATGGCATTCACTGCATACAAAAAAACATGTATATTCACATCCTCAACCAACACAAGCCTGAACTCCCATAAATATTTCTTATACATTTTCCATGAATATATCAAGCAACTAAAGGAGCATTATACATCTTTATCTTATCCACTGTTCAATGTTGAACAATTCACTAAGCATCCATTTATCTTCACTCATCCCTTATTTCCATAATATACCACCCTTGTTGGATTTCATATTTGCACAAAATATTCCATAATTCAAGCCTATTTTTCTTATCATATATTTTCTCTAAACCAACAAAAGAATATTATATTTTACTCTTACATTTATCCATGTCTTGGTGAAATTCAAAATCTAGTCTCTACACTTCATGCTTATCATAAAACCATACTATATTTCCTTAAATTTTGCTCATTGTCACCTCTTACTTTTCATACATAATTATAAAAAATATCTTTCCAGGTATTTTCAATCTTACTTCTCATCGTTTTTATGTTCACACCATATATATTTCCCTTTAATAAGGGGACAATCATGGCATTCTTCCAATTATCAGGCACAAAACTAGTCTTTACACATACAGTAAGCAAGTCATAGTCACTAAATCAGCAAACTACAACCATATTTTAACATTTTTCCATCTTCACCATTCTGACATTTATGACTTCGTTTCCATGAATTCTTTCTTGTATTATCATTCTATGTATTCTTCAAATATTATCATTCCCATGAAATCATTCCCAACATTGCTAAAAATACTCCTTTCAGCATTTGTCACTTCAGTTTCATCCCAAATACCTTCATCACTTTTATTTTTATTTTAATTCCAGTCACTCTGCTGAAGTTCTTTGTTTAATTCTCTTTACTCACTTGTAGAATGTTTCTTTTAATTATATGAAAATTGCTCTGCATTCTCTCTGCTCCTTTTAATGATCATTTCTTGCTTTCTTCATCTACATTCTTCTACATCTACATTCAACCATAACAAACTTGATAAATAATAATAACTCGCCCTATATTGTGATTTTCACCAGATGACCTCATCAATAAAACCACTGCCACCCCGCAAGGTTTTGGCCAATTGAGGTATTCATTTGATCTTCTAAGATGGAGAATCTATCAACTTGGTTACTTGTCTTAGATACACCAATATTAACATGTAGCCTTTTCTGCTAATACTAACATAGTATTGATCAGTACTGGAACATTTTGGCCATTATACCATGGCACAACCAAAGCCTACTGTGATGACCAACTTACTCTCATTATTCTACACAAACTATGATTCTTTATCCTTACTACTGAGATTACTATTGCCACACACCCAAAAGATACACTTTAGTACTAAGTTTAAACATCATAACTGTGATGTGAATAGCATTTTAGATTAACCCAACTCAAGTAATATATTAAATAAAGTCAATTACATTGTTATGATTTTTTTTTCATTTAACTAATTTCAAGCTTCCTATCCAAAAAGATCTTGATATTCCTCAGTTTCAAAAGTAAGGATGGGATTTTGGTTTGAAACAAATCTAAAAACTTATTAGGGCCTAAACAGAGAAATGACACACAGTCTGAGACTCAGAACCACCCACTGAATCAAACAATTACAAATGAAATGCTAAAACAGTCTCATCTACTTTGAGGGCACTCTTCATTTCACGACTGAAACATCACACAAAGTTTTTCCTGAACATTCCCTGTTCCCTTCTTGTTGCTTCTGCTAAATAGGCACAATCTAGGAACTCTGCTGCTGTCCATCTGGTGCTTGTCACCCTTCATAAGATTCACTTTTGAGGATGGTATGAATTAACATTTGCCAAAGCCCTTGCCAAGATTTCATTAAATCCCATATTAAACACTCTGTTATCTGTAATTTTAGATAATTTAACTTCATATAAACACAAACTATTCATCTTTCTAGTACAAACCACTCTTTTTTGGCATGCTAGTTATCAAATTGGATTAGAAGCTACCTAATCCTCAGCAAGACTTCAGTTTTTTTTCACTAATCCACCTGATTAAATTCTCTGAAGTCAAACTTTTTGTTGCTTTTGTCTGGGGAAAGAATGTAAGATGACATTGCTCTGGCAAGAGACAATGGTTTGTCATAGTGAGTGGATCTGTAATTATTCATCAGGAGTAAACAGCACTACACTGAAGATTAGAAATGCGCCTGGATAGTCCACTATCTCAGCAGCCAATGCAGTAGAGGCTATCTGTTGAGAGGTTTATTGCAGTGACAAAATACATCCCTATACAGGGTGTGGAAATAGCTTGCTTTAGTTTAGGCAAATCAAGTTTTTAAAAAAGGAAAACTTACTAAAATGGACAAGTGTTTGTTTGCTTATTTATTTATTCATGTCACAGTTAAAATAAGGAATGCCATATGTCATAAAATTTAAAATACAAAATTACAATATGTACAAATTAAACAGATCTTGCCCAGAAATTAGCAACATTAACTGCATTATGTCACATTGCCATGAGGACCTCAAGTGCACACTGATGAGGGCACAAAGGGCAGGTATACATATGTGTTGTTGTCTGCATGTTACCACAATTGCAAAGAGCAGAAGTCATTGGATAGCTGCCATTTGTTCAGGGTGTCTCCAGACCTTGTTGCACCCATGCACAGTTTATTCAATGGTTTCCATACTTCCCAGCTTTGATCAGGCCCAAGTGCCAGATCCTCCATTGGTTCCATCTAGTGTTGGTTCTTTGTAACTTTCCATAGATCAGTTTGTTTTCAAATTCTTCAAAGTCTTCTGCCAATTTAAGAAAGTTTTTCATGGCTTAGTCTCTGCTGAGCTGGCTGTAGGCCATAGAGAGGGTGTGGCCTAGATATTTGATGATTTGAGTCTTTCTGTGCATGGTGCTGCTTCTCTGTGAATAGCACACAAATGGACAAATGAAAATGAGCAAATGTTTTCCTGTTTCTCCCAGTTCAGAGTGCACTGAAAGAAGTTACATTATTTCATTTTTCATAATTTGAAATATCCATATTAACTTCATTAAGCCAGAAAACATGAAGGATCTGCTTAAATCTTTTGGCTGTGATTTGGGGGTGAAGATAGGCTGGAATGGAGTAAAGAAGACATATAGTAATTGGATAATATTGAAAAGCTTGTATGATTTGGATTCTACTGTTATCAATATTTCTTAGATGCTTATTTGTTATTTTTATGTTATTTTACATGTTCCTGATGCTTCTTGCTATGTACATCGTGAATAAAAAATAAAATCTAAAGGGTTGGAAGGAACAAGAGAGAAAGAAAGAAAGAGATAGGTAGAGGAATAAATGAATGGATACAACATCAATTATTATTTCAAACATTCTTCTTTGCCATTGTTCCTTGAGAAACTACCTATCTATTCTATACGTAATATGATATTTGCAGAGTTCAGCCTTCCTCAACCCTGGTGCCTTCTATGCTGTCTATTTCAGATACTGAAGTCCAACACATCTAGAAAGCACCATGTTGGGCAAACCTGGACTTTTACAATGGTGTGATGGAGAGTCTTATCCAACATCCAATCTGGATATGCATCCATATTTAAATGGACAGATGATTGTGGCAATGTAAACTTTTTTAATCGATATACTTGGGAGAAGTTTTTGAATCTGACAATCTTGTTTTCAATTGCTAAATTTTAATAAACAGATCACTGTTCAATGTTTGTTCAGCATGTAAGTAGATTGAATTAATATTTCTCTCCTTAAAATTATGGCATGCACCCCACCATCTATTTTTTATTTGCATAATATTCATTGGTTGGATTTTTATTTATTTATTTATTGTGTTTTGTCTGTGTGCCTTTGAGTCAGTTTCTGACTTCTAGCAACTCCTTGGATAAGTCTCTGCAATTTTCTTGGCAAGAACTTTTGGAAATGATTTGCCATTGCCTCTTTCCTACTGCTGACAGAGAAGGACTGGCCCAAGGTCACCCACTTGACTTTGTGACTAAGGCAGGACCAGAGCTCCCAGTCTCCCGGTTTCTAGCTTGGTACGTCATCCAGTACATGAAAATGGCTCTTCTCACATAATTTTGTAGGGCTCTGCTAATCTTTGGAGTTTTTGCTTTACTTCAGTGAAGTTTCATTTGAAACTGTCCACCCTAAAGCTGCTTGGTAAAGCAACACGATCCACTCTCTTCTCCATTATCATCACTTTGATTGCTCCAAGATTGCCTCTGCAGCCTTGACCAGCACTTGTAATAAGCTATTGCTGATGGAGGCAGTGAGCCAACATGAAAGAAGCTGCACACCCTCTCTTTGCCTCACTGGGCTGTTTCTGTGGCACAAAATTCCTGTTGACAGAAATCAAAGCTGTCTCTGTGTCTAGACATCAGCAGTTGATGATAATGAACAAGCAAAGATACTTAGATAAAAAATCCATTTTATTGAACTGAATTAGTAATCACATACTTAGAGAGAGAGAGGGGAAAAAACCCCAGGCACTTAAATCTTGTCCGATGGCTGAACAAGTAACATTTGTGTGCTGAAGCAAGATTTTATGTTAAGCAAATCAGATTGGTTTCATTTGTCATTAACTGCTCTTAATTCCTTTCTGCTGCTAAAAATTATGAATGTAGTAGCACAATTCACTAAGAGATCAAAAAAGCAAAGCGGTTGATTTTGGGGGGTGGTCATTCCCCTCCTGAATAAGTTTTTAAAAGTCTGTTAAATGGCTTGACTATTTTATTTGCTATGTCATACGAATGGGAATGAACAGAGTGGGTTTTTTTTTATAAAATGGTCTTAATTTATACACAATTGCAACATTATACAAATTGCTTTTGATCCTTAATCTGCTTTTCCAAGTGTAAGGCCTGAATACATCCTGTTTCTGTCTTTCCAGGTTTTTCTCTACTGTATAAGAACTGGATCTACCTTCTCTTATTCATTGATCACGATCACATTTTATTACTGGAGCAAGGGGGGGGAGACAACCTGTGCTTTTGTATTTGTGCTGTGATCCTAGTGGTTGATAGTTTGCATTATCACTGGCAAAGTAAAGCACCGAGTATCTAGAAAGGTTTGCAAGGCTTTTCATTACACACACCACTGCTGCTCTAAAGCGTATCTGTCACACGTTCTCACTGAAATACCCCTGAAAGCTCAAGCTTAAATCTAAGCCTAAAGAGCTAAAGAAGAAAACGAAGCAACCATTTCTGCAAGTAGCAAAGATGGTGTATTTTTATGATATACTTGGCCTCTAGCACAGATCAATTCACGCGACCTATGAAAACAATGTTATATCAATACTCCCTTTGCTTCCTTTCTAACCCATAGCTAAGAATTGCCCTGAATGGATACAACATAGGAGAATTTACCCACCAGTTCATTGTTTATGGCTATGGGAAAACATCCTCCCAAATTAGAGGTGCTCTCACAGGGGGCTGTGAGAGAATTGCTTTGTTGGCTGCAGGAAATGTGTTTGTGTAAACCATAATCACAATGGATTGCAAACTTGATTAAGAAGTGGAGCAATGCTGCAATTCTAACAGAGTGTTATTTAAATGCAAGCCTGGTGAACTCCAACTGTGAAAGCTCCTGGGGGCAAGTGTTTCTTTCCTACCGAAAAAGCAACAAGCTCTCTGTTTTGTTTTCCACACACGCAAGTGTGTCAGAGCATCTCCTATAGGACACAAAACTAAACACAGCAGGCTGCATTACGTGCTCTTAAAAGCGCTTCAAAGTATAAAAGGAAATATTCAGATATAAAATTTCTTTCCTTTGCTTCTGGGTCATTGGTGTATGCAAAATCAGTAGAAAACCCCCCACACATATACCTACAGCAGCTTGTAATTGTCTAAATCACTTAAGAATCAAAGGATCCCTTAACAAGGGATAAATGCAAGATGCCATTGTAATACAGTTTTCCTTCCCCAAAATATGTCTAATTACAACTTGTGCATTAAAGCTACCTTGAAAAGCCATTTCTCTATCTTTTGTTAATGTGAAACAAATGAATAACATAATCAGAGCAACATGGATGATCAGATCAATTCATTTGGGGATGCTGATAGCTATCGTTCTCTAAGTAAGAAGTTGTTAACAATCTAAACAAATATCCAGAAGTAATAATAAAACCACCACATTTTAATAATACTGTTGAACTTCTGATACGATCTAAAACATACAATCATAAGCTTGGAAGGGACCTCAGAGGTCTTTGTAGTCCAGCAGTCCCAAACCTTAATGATTTGGTGGTCTGGTGGGAGGAGATGGGAACTGGCCCATGCAAGTGATGGGCAATGCATGCATGTGCTGGCCCACCACTCATATAAATAGAGCTGCATGCACATGCACCAGCCCACCATTTATACAACTGCAGCTAAATGTGTGCTAGCCCACCACTTCCAAACCAGCCATGGCCTGGTAATGGCCCATGGCCTGGGGGTTGGGAACCCCTGTTCTAGTCCAATCCCCAGGTCAAGACAGACCTTATACCATCCCAGACAAATGGCTGTCCAGTCTACTTTTAGAGGAGGAGAACCTCCAATGATGGAGCACCAACAGTTCCAGGACACAAGCTATTCCATTGATAATTATTTTCACTGTCGCAAAAGTTCTCCTTAATTGTAGGTTGGATCTCTCTTTAACAAACTTCCACACTTTATTTCTTATCATGCAATATTGTGCAAGCAGGGTTGTCTTAAACCACGGCCCTGATTGGCACTTGCCGGAGGGCCCCACGAGCCTAGGTGCCCCATACTAATCTGTGTATGTTAACCTTCAATGTACCTTGTATCATATAAATACAGCAACTGTATGGCTTACTGAGTATTATTGTGTTTTTCAAGCCTCGTGTACTTTTCAAATGTTTATCATGTTGATTAGTTGTTGCTGCATAGTATGTTTTTAATGTTTCAACACTAATTTTGTTGGAAGTGCCAATAAAATAAATATATGTTTAATTTTATTGACCATTTACATTTTTATTCCTGGTAGCAGTTGTCGTATTCCTGCCAGCATTACTGTCGGTTTGGTATGTGTGCAATTTTGCACATGTGTGCATGTGCGCCTCACACACACTCTGCATATGTGCACAGTTGCCTATAAATAGATCTGTGCATGTGCAGAACAGTTAAAAAGGTAAAAAAAAGATGTCGCGGTGACCGGGGAACCAGTTCGGGGTGGTGGTGGATCCAGTTGCCATTTCCACTACCAATTCCACCAAACCAGTGCAAACCAGTAGGAACCCACATCTGGCAGGGCCCTAGTACACTGCTTTGCCTGAGGGCCATAATGCTGTTAAGATGGCCCTGCTTTTTAGCCCCCAGAGCCATTATCATCTTTGTTGCTCTTCTCTGTACACTTTCTAGTGTCTCGGCATCTTTCTTGAATTGCGCTGACCAGAACTGTAAAGGAGAATATTTGTAGTTCAGGGTTGAAATGAGAATCCGTTGCGCTCTCTGAGATGGGTTGTTTTCTTGCAGACATTTCATTACTCAAACTAGGTAATAATATCAAAACTGAGGAGAAATTTCTGACAGTTAGAACAATTAATCAGTGGAACAGCTGGCCTCCAGAAGTTGTGAATGCCCCAACACTGGAAGTCTTTAAGACGATGTTGGATAGCCATTTGTCTGAAATGGTATAGGATTTCCTGCCTAGGCAGGGGTTGGACTAGAAGACCTCCAAGGTCCCTTCCAACTCTGCTATTGTATTGTATCAGTGCTAATGAATGGGCTGGACTAGCACTGATGGGTGTTACCTAGTTTGGGCAGTGAAATATCTGCAAGAAAACAACCAAGATCCAACCAAGGGAGCATCAAGGACCCTTGACCAGAACTGTATGCAATATTCCAAGTATGGCTTCACTAGTGCTGTATCTACCTTTAGAATCATACATACTTTTCCTTTTAAGTTATTGGACAGAGAGGTACCGATGTTATATTACGTTATCTTCATTTTACAAGGTTTTACATGATTTTCACACCTTCTTGTGGGAAAGACAATAATTTTTACACATAATTTATTCAATGTGGGGGTTTGACTTACAGTGACCACGAAGAGGCAGTACACAGTACACAGTCAGATTTTTTTTTTGAAACTTGTCAGGCATAGGCATAGGTTATGGGCTTCAAATCTTCCACCATGAATAGTTTGTGGACTATGGCACTTTAGTTGCATTAGCATTAGTCTCCTTATCTAGGGACTGGTGCTTAGCAGTGTTTCAGGAAGAAGTCTACCTTGGAGTGGTGTACACTACATAGGGTGATACATAGGATTCTGTATGCAGATGTATTCTACATTGAACTGCAACTTTGTGTGATAAGCATGTCTCTAAACAACTGATGGGGTGGATATCAGGGTGAAGAATCTAAACTTGTGGAGATAATATTCTCAGGACAAGATGTTCCATATACAGCTTCTAGATATCACCAAAACAGCTGTCAGAAGATAAGATAGGCACATCTCAGCTGTTCTGCTATTTACTGCAATGTTTGCAACATCACATAATCTGGGAATTCATTACCAAGAGCCAACATAGGTATCTTCAATCCCTATCTCACAAAGACATGCTAATACAATAGATGTTACAATGGATAATACAGTAATTAAAGGTAACAAAGTCAAGTCCCAAAACTGAGGAATCCAGAGTGAAATGGATTAGAAATAAAGGAAATATTTCTCAATAATGTCTATACCTGTATGGATATTGTCCTCCAATATCTTGCTCTAGAGAGTGTTTGTGACTGGGCAGTAATTATCATAAACTCCTGAATCTAGAGAAGGAGTTTAAGGTGTTCTTTAAGGCCAACAACTTTGTCATTTCGTCACAAAGAAACATTCACCACTCCCCTGGATAGCTAGTTTGAATAAGCCAAAGGGGGAAGGAGCCAAGAGAGCATGTTGTAGAACAGAGAGCTACAAGTGTCTTGTTCTTATTCTTTGACCTAACCCCTCCCCTCCGAAAAGTATCTTATATAACTGGATCAGATAGTTCACTGAATAACTTGCTAATTCTGAAATAAAAGCAGCATGCAAGTCAGCACGAAGACAAGTGATTTTTGTCCTTGAAGTGCCATGCAAATTTGTCACAGGCGGCTTCCACCCCTGTATAGGATTATCTGGGTGGATGACAGCAAACCTTTGATTGGTCTAAAGAGCACTGCTGGACTTCCACTTGAGGACAATATTGAGACCTTAAAATCTTCTTTGGTTCATTCATTGCAGTGGAGTAGATACAATTATGTGTTGTAACATGCCAGATTAATCTTTTGCTGCCTGTTGAATCACTTGCTCCCTAACTTTCCCTTACTTGTTTCATTACCCAAGGCATCCCCAAAAACCAGACAAAAGCATAGAATCCATAATGCCTGAGACTGCATTTGAGTATGCTCATGTCAATGGATTGGGTCAACATTATTCTAATTCCAATTCATATCTATTATGAGCTCTATTTATATTGGCTTGAATTGAAGAGGTCCCTCTATGATTCAACTTATTTGCTGTCAAAAGAAAAGAGTAAGCAAGTGTGTTGGAATTAAATTAATAGAGGTATATTACATTCTTCATTTTGTTATTACTGGAAGAATATTAAATTGAGCTCACACCAGAATTGCACTCTTCTCTCTCTTGGACCTATTAAACATTGCTAAGATGAGAACTGCAATAAAACAGAGGTTTTAGCTTTCTCTGAAATAAGTGGAAACAAAATAAGATTGATCCTGACCTGTTCTGAGAAGACTATATGTATGGGCCATCTGATGCAAATTATATGTTTATAGGTCTGTGATGGTGAACCTATGGTACGTGTGCCACAGGTGGCACACAATGCCCTATGGCCACGCGAGCCGTCGCCATAGTTCAGCTCCACTATGCATGCACGCACACCTCCCCACCCGGCCAGCTGGTTGTCTGCTGTATATGCAGGGGGCCATGTGCACATGCGGGGGCACTTGTGGGGGATGAGCACACATGCACAGAAGCAGAGCAGATGTGTGAGCCCCACATGCACACTGCATTGGGTAGGGTGTGCATGTGTATATTTGCGCAGATACACTTTGGACACTCGCTCTGGAAAAGATTAGCCATCACTGTTATAAGTCATTTCCCTATTATCTATTTCTTGGCAAAGCAAATAGCACAGAATTGATATAATCCTAAATAACCCTAAACCTTGGCTAATTTCAGTTGGATAAATGATGCTCAATCAGTTCTGTTTCAGTATATGAATTTCTATCGATAGATAATATATAATAATGTATTCAGGGACTTCCTCATCCCCAACATTCAAGATGAAAGCAAAACTATGGAAAAGTTGTAATGATGTTCAGATGGATCTGATTCAGTACTCTATCTGACTGGAAACTCTGTGTTACTTGGGCACCTGATCACTGCAATATATTTGCTGGGTCACATATAAGTAAATGAGACTCAACTTAAGCATGTCAGGGTACTGAGGTTAGATCAGGACACATGCACTTAAGCCATGGTTGGAAATCCCTAGCAGTTAAATGGGCCTGTTTTTTTCCCCCATTTAAGAAATTTTGGAATAAGAAACATATTTTAATACAGAAAATTCTTTAAATGAAGATAAGGATGAAACAAGAAACTTTTCTTTTGGGTTTAATGAAAAAAGACAGAAATTTTTTTTTGGGGGGGTAACTTTGGTTTTATATATGTTAATGGCATATATAAATGTTTATGGCATTATAATCTATATGCAGATAAATGGAAGGACACTTCGATTCCCACCATGGATGAATGGCTACAGAAGTTGATGGAGTTGGCATAGATCAGCGATGGCAAACCTTTTTGGGTTCGCATGCCATAAGGGGAGAATGCAGGGGGCTTGTGTGTGGGCGTGCTGCACCCATAATGCAACATGTGGCACACACCCCAGTGCTCATGCACCCATGAGAGGCGCTCCCATTTTTTCGTGCTTTTTTCACCCTCCCCAGGCTCCAGAGGCTTTATAGGAACCTGGGGAGGGCAAAAACAGCCTCCCACCCTCCTGGAGGTCCTCCGGAGGCTTCAGAGACCTTCAGGAGGCTTCCCTGAAGCCTTCGGAGTACTAAAAACGACCTTACAAGCATACCAGAAGTCACTTCTGGTTTGCTCATAGGGCCGGTTTAAGCCCTCTGGAGGCTTCAGGGAAGCTCCTGAAGCCTCTGGAGGGCCTCAGGGGGGAAAGGTTCTTTTCACCCTCCCCAGGCTCCTATAAAGACTCTGGAGCCTGGGGAGGGCGAAAAATGGCTTTTAAAAAGGCTGAACTGACAGGGCAACACCTCGTGTGTCCTGACAAATGGCCCCACGTGGCATGCATGCCATAGGTTCGCCATCTCGGGCGTAGATGGTTAAATTGACCAATTTGATCACAGAAAATAATATAAGTACTTTTGTTGCTACATGGAGATCGTTTCTGGACTTTGTGCTTGAGTTGGGAAATAATGAAACTTTGATTTGGATTTTATTAATTAGATTGATTTGTTGTTGTAGAAATGGCTAGCCTATATTATTTTGGAAAAATAAAAAGTTAAGGTTCAATGTTAATGCTTTATTCACCGCAACAGAGGGAGTCGTAAGTCAGCGCTTCCTCCCCTCCTCACATGTTTTTTTCCTTTACTTCCGCACTGTGTCTATTTACTTTTGTATTTTTGTATTTTATTCTATAATCTAATAAAATGTTTACATCAATAATTTGTCCATTTACTTGTTTCCAATTCTTAGAGACTATCTGTCCCTGTAATTTTCTTGGCAAGGCTTTTCAAAAGTTGTTTGTCCTTGCTTCCTTCCTAGGGCTTAGAGAGAGTGACTGGCCCAAAGTCAAACAGCAGGCTTTGGTTTAGAACAGGGTTAGAACTCACAGTCTCCTGGTTTCTAGTTTGACATCTTAACCACTGCACCAAACTAGCTCTACTGAATAGCTCTGTTATAAAGATATAAATCCACAATGTAGAAATCTTAGTATGTTAGCATTGCCAATCTACAGTTCTTAGGCTAGATTCAAACAGAAGAATTTATGCAACCTCATATGGATATCCACTTAGTGTTCTAGGTTTCTTACTGTTAGCACAGGTTTATATAATTCCTAAGAACAACTTAATCTATGACCCGAAGTGTTATATTCACAATATTGTGAAATACATAGCTGTTAGTTCTGAGAAGAAGGAAATAGAAGCCTAGAAATAAACATGGCAATTTGCATTGCATAGCTGCTGTCATTTGTAAAAAGTCTGTTCAGTTTAAAATAAAAGATAGTGCCTACCTTGATAAAGATTCTACGGTGAAGTCTTAAATGAAGATTCCTATCTCTCTTTTTGATGTTTGCAGTTGCAATCCTAGGCATATTTATCTGAGTGTCAATAATACTGGACTTGATTTACTTCCAAAGAAACAGGACTATATATAATTTTAGCACTAAATAAATTCCTTATCTTCAGTCTGGCTCTTAATACAATACAATACAATAGCAGAGTTGGAAGGGACCTTGGAGGTCTTCTAATCCAACCCCCAGCCTAGGCAGGAAACCCTATACCATTTCAGACAAATGGCTATCCAACATCTTCTTAAAGACTTCCAGTGTTGGGGCATTCACAACTTCTGTAGGCTAGCTATTCCACTGATTAATTCTCCTCAGTTCTAAGTTGCTTCTCTCCTTGATTAGTTTCCACCCATTGCTTCTTGTTGTACCCTAAGGTGCCTTGGAAAATAGTTTGACTGCCTCTTCTTTGTGGCAACCCCGGAGATATTGGAACACTGCTATCTTCAGAGGGATGTTCTCATTAGCTCCTTCTGGTGCAACTTCTAGCATCCTATATCAACCTTAGCTCTGCTCCTTTGCTTCCTTGATAGGTCTGTCCTGCACACCAGACCTAGTCATATTAACTTCAGTTCGTTGGCCTCCTTGTCTCTCCACTCTTAGGTAGGACAAAATGAGTCATTGCTGGAGCAGCTGATTTGGGACTTCCCCACACAGTTATTTGATCAGTTAAGCTATTTTGTTACAAAACTGGTGGCAAATAAATTCCCTAAATTAAACTCTCTCTCTCTCTCTCTCTCTCTCTCTCTCTCTCTCTCTCTCTCTCTCTCTCTCTCTCACTCACTCATTCACTCTCTCTCTCTCCCCTCCCTCCCTCCCTCCCTCTGTGTGTGTGTGTGTGTGTATATAAAACTAGTGCCAAACTAACACAATTAGTCTTGGATTTCCTTTGATTTTGGGTAATGAGGAGTTGCCATTTGCCTGTTAGACTCCTCTTTCAAATTTGCTACATGATTAATCACTTCTAAAGATGCTTCCTAGGGTTACTCCAGAGTTTTGTACTGGTCATAAAAACTGGATGAAATCCAATAGGTTGTTTCTGCTGATAGAACTACTTATATTAGTAAAATTAGGAGAAAATAATTTCCTCTTCTCTCTGCAGTTCTTCAAACCATAACCAACCTCACTCCTCAAATCTGCTTGCAAAGGATTCCCCAAACACCCAAGAGCAGATTTTTTTAAAGATAGGAGCTTCATATCTGTATAAGATCATCTTGTATACCAGTGAACAATAAAATGTATAATCTAATGAGTTGTAATTAAACAACTGCAATAAAATTTCTATTTATATATATCTTCATCTCTTTTTCATTTTAAGAAAGCAATTCAAAGTGGGATGCCCATTTTATAAAGTGTAGTAGCCAACATTAAAAATGTGGGGAAATGGGGATTTTAAGTATTTTTGCTGCCTCCTAGCTGATGTGCTTTTTTAGCCTCTTTATTTTGGTTGGTATGATTGGCAGCCATAACTGAGTGGCTGCCACGCTCTATTGTTATTACAGCGACAAGAATGCAAGAGAAGGGCGCACAATGATATGGCACGCTAGTTGCCTGGGCAACAAAATAGTCATCACTGGTATGAAGCATTAAAAGGTCTGTTACAGAAGATGTTTCAGAAGAATGTAAATTTCAGGGGGAAAGTAATTTGGATTTAACTAGTGTCTTACTGGCAATACAAATAAGTTCAATAACTTGGCTAAAGAAAATAGAAGGGATGGGGTTTTGTTATCCTGGCCTCATCCAATATTTTTTGGAGAGTAGCCCCTGGACCCATCACCTCCCCCTCCCCCTTGGGTTGTGAGCCGCCCTGAGTCCCCCCAGGGAAAAGGGCGGCATATAAATAAACTTCTACAATCTACAATCTACAATCTACACCTATTGTCAAATCCATGGCTTCTATTTAACCCTGTCTCCCCAAAAAACTCCCACCTTGTTTACAGAAAGACTATTTAGGTAAAGGTAAATGTTTCCCTTACACCAGTGGTGGGTTTCAAAAATTGTTCGAACCTACTCTGTGGGTGTGGCCTCCTTTGTGGGAGTGGCTTGCCACCCATGTGACCGGATATGAAGATGCCGACGACACTTGTCAGAACCACCTTAAATTACCTCACACACAGCAGTGGCATGCATAAGAATATGATGTAAACTTGTTTTTTAAAAGGCATCTTTGGTTTGCATTAAAACAACTTCAACACATGCAATGTTCTGATTGCACCACAAACACAGTAGTCATCCTTACCTTTCACAGAGGCACTGAGTTTTATAAATATGAGCATGATAGTGTAGAATAATCATATCCAAGGACCAGTAGTGGGTTTCAAAAATTTTTGGAACCTCTTCTGTAGGTGTGGCCTGTTTTCCGGGTCCACTGGTGGAACCTCTTCTAACCGGCTCAGTAGATTTGACGAACCGGTTCTACCGAATAGGTGCGAACTGGTAGGAACCCACCTCTGCCTTACACATATGTGCTAGTCATTCTAGGGGGCGGTGATCATCTCTTTTTCAAAGCCAAAGAGCCAGCACTGTCTGAAGACGTCTCCGTGGTCATGGCTAAACGTCAAAGGCACACAGAACACTGTTACCCTCCCACCAAAGGTGGTTCCTATTTTTATACTTGCATTTTTACATGCTTTCGAACTGCAAGGTTGGCAGAAGCTGGGACAAGTAACAAGAGCTCACTCCATTACACATCACTAGGGATCCAAACCGCTAAACTGCCAACCTTTGTGATTGACATGCTCTGCGTCTTAGCCACTGAGACAACGCCTCCCTAAAGACTATGTAGCAAGGTACATTACAAGGATTGTAGCAACCAAACTGTTCCTCAATATACAATTGATACATCAACATACATAGGTCATCCTTATTTGCTTTCTTATTGCTTTTTAGTCATCCACGAATTGAGCTGATAACAAAGAAGCTTGTTTAAGATAATTGTAACATTGTCTTCTGAATACCCATCAGTCTGGAACCATACCAGCCACACTGTTTGAAGAGCAATTCCAGCTCTAAACCCAAAGAAAAGCTGGGTAACCCTATACCAATTTTTAGAGAAAGACAGTTAGAGTCCTGAGTGCTAAGGACTGCACTCCCCCCTGTTACCTATATCTGGAGCTAGAATACTTAATCCGCCATCTCCAACAAAGAATACCGATGGAAGAAAGACAAAGCCATCCAAAATTAATGGGAAAAATTAGATCATGATGAAGATGACAGTAATGATGACAAAGACGATGAGACATCAACCTGGTGTCAGCTCTTGGCAATTAAGGGCTGTGGTGGCCCATTGGTTAAAATGCAGTGTTGCAGGCTAATTCTGCTGACTGCCAGCAGTTCAATTCCCACAAGGTTCCAGGTTGACTCAGACTTCTATCCTTCTGAGGTCAGTAAAATGAGGACCCAGATTGTTGGGGGCAATATGCAGACATTGAAAGCTGCTTAGAGAAGGATGAGCTGTTGCTATTGCTATATGGATTTTTTCCATGGTGATCTGTCTTCTACCTGGTCCTGCAGGTCTTCTAATGCTGCACTCCTTGCCATTATAATTGAGTCCATCCACTTTATGATTCTTTTCATCTTCTTTTTCTCTTTCCTTCCACATTTCTCAGAATTATAGACTTCCTAGAGAGCTGTATCTTTGCATAATGTGCTCAAAATATCATCTGAGCCTGTTCATTTGCACCTAGAATGAGAACTTTGGATTGATTTTTTTCTATGATCCGTTTGCTGGTTTTCTTGGCTATTGGCTATTCTCAAGAGTCTTCTCCAACACCAGAGTTCAAAAAACATCAATACTTCTTTTATCCCGCATTTTCAAAGTACAACTTTCACTTCCACAGAGAGTCTCAAGGAAAATGATGCTGTTTTTTTAATAAGTAGAGACATATCGTAGAATCTAAAAAATTTTTCCAAGCTTTCAATGCCACTCTATCAAGTGCTTGTCTGCACTGTATTCTAGGCTGCAGGTTTCTTTATTGTCGATAGGAAATTCTGAAAGGCAGAAACTATCCATCACTTCACTGTCATTTCTATGACTACTTTCGCCACATTTGATTTGGCCTTGTTATATTTAATCTTAGTCCCATTTTTTTCACTGTGCACCTTAACTGTTATTACTAGGGTTTGCAGATTATTTGCATTTTAGTTATTGGAGCATAGCTTTTCTGACCTAGGCTTCCCTAGAGGATGGAGCAAAGACAAAAAACCCTTTTATTAATTTACTATGAATTCTGCTCATTCACCTACAGCAAAGTCTTTCAAGGGAGGATTTTCAGTTACAGATTTATCTGGTGTAGAGAGCTGCCAGGTCGATATCTGCAAAACTTGGCAAGGAGTCTCGGAGAGTCACAAGCCAATTAAGCAAACTAATTGTCTCCTGCAATTCCTCTCCCCTTTCACTCCCCTTTTATTCCCTCTGGGAGGGGCCATTCATTGTCCACCTCTGGCATTACTCCCAAGTTGACCCATGTTCCCTTCATCTGGCAACTCTGCGCAAATCTTGAGGGGTGTTTCCAAAACTAACAGATGGCTTTAGCTGAAAGTGATAAACTATATAAGAAAGTTCCTGAATTTCATTCAATGTTCAGGCCAATTATTCTTTGCTATGAACCTGCGCAAATAAACTATTCCTTCCCTGAAGAGCTGGCTTGCGTGTCCTGTTTTTTCTACAACAGAACCACTACATAAGAGATGGCATTGCTTTACTATCAGCATCCTCTCTAGTTCCTGCTTCAGGCCCTAGTACTCCTCTAGCTTTTCATACTCCTTCCTATTGTTGCTCTCTCACCTCTTACCCATCATGACTGTGTCTTCTGGTGCATGTGCACAGTTCGCAGGGACAGAAAGACTTTCTTCCCTGGAGGTACCCGATTAGTGCAACACTGACAGGGGTGGAGATTATCTGGAGCATTCACTTAATCATTCTGATAGTGTAATACATGGGGGTATGGATCTTAACAGCCTCTCTGGCTTTGAAACAAAGCATCACAGTTCTCCCATCATTGATATGTTCTCAAAACCCTTGTACTAAGTGCAAATGAGAAGGGGCCCCATAGAAGGAGCAGAAGGCAGATAATTCAGGGTTCCCATGCTTGTGGAAAATGGGAAATATTGGCACAGGACCTTCTTCATACAATGCAAGGTGTCTTCTCAAGCTCACTATTGCTACAGTATATATTCCTAAATATCTGAACAACAATCCCTTAAAACTGGATTACTGGGATTTGAAAGTAAACAGGAAAGTGGACATACTTTGAAATCATGTGGTAAAAAAAAGAAGCGTCAATCCTGTAGAAATGTTATAATAATAGAAAGAAGAATTTACACAGAAGCAGGCAAATGCCAATACCTTGCTCTGGAGTGACCAAATATATTAATTTGGTTGCTAGAAACTATTAAATCAATCATGGTATCTGGAAGAAAAAAGTAATCTGTCACTTATCGGTTTCCAAAGTTTTGGTATTTTGGTCATAGAACACTGCATTTATTGGCACATGGCAGCCCAGGGATACATTTGGGCTTGAGTTGTCTACTACAAGTCATAGGGGAAACAATTTAATAGGTGTAAAATATGCCAATAAACTGGGGCCTTGATGCAATGTCTTGCACACAGAGATTTTAAAGAGAGGGAAATATACATACAGTTTCATTAGCATAAATGCCTCTAGCGAGATTGTTGAGCTTGTGGTCTTCCAGATGTTGTGGCCTGCTACCTGGTCTTCCACTGAACAGAAACTCCAGCATCCTTGCCCACTGGCTGTCCTGCTTCAAGCTTCTAGGTGTTTTAATTTAGTAACCTTTAGAGGGCTTCGGGCACCAGTGTGTTGGGATCTGCTCATACCAGCTCACAAGAGCCTATTGTTAAATTTTCAGCAGTTCTGCAAGCTGATTGAGAGCAGAACTGAGCATGTCAATTAGCTGTTTGGCAGCTGACAGTGTGATGTGATGGTGCCAATGGAGCCAGCCGTTAATATACATTTATTAGCTCACTGGGAGTTTCATGTTTTCCTCTCTGGGACAATAGAGTTCTGAATGCCAGATGGAGACTGATGGGGGAAATCACATTCAAAAATCAAGCTACTACCTGGAATCTAAAGATAAGGATTGAAACCCTACCAAAAAGAAAACAAGCAAATGCTGCTGAACTTTTTTTTTTGTATAAATATAAACTACACATTATACTCTGAGAAGATAGATAGATAGATAGATGGCTAGATGGCTAGATGGCTAGATGGCTAGATGGCTAGATAGATAGATAGATAGATAGATAGATAGATAGATAGATAGATAGATAGATAGATAGATAGATAGATAGATAGATAGATAGATAGATAGATAGCTAGATAGCTAGATAGCTAGATAGCTAGATAGCTAGATGATAGATAGATAGATAGATAGATAGATAGATAGATAGATAGATAGATAGATAGATAGATAGATGATAGATAGATGATAGATAGATAGATAGATAGATAGATAGATAGATAGATAGATAGATAGATAGATAGATAGATAGATAGATAGATAGATAGATAGATAGATAGGGGGGACTGGCTTAAGGTCAACCTCCCCACTGTATGCAATGCAAGTATTCACTGCATTCAAAGATACACTTTTAATGTTGCCTACTTGGCCTTCATCTAACACTGCGCAACCGAGCTTTCACTAGTGAAAACAGAACATCCTGTTCCTTGTCACTTCCTTCAGCTCACCACAAGCCTTCCTCCCTTTCCCTGAAATCTGCTTCGTAAGTCTGAGGATTGTCCTGAGATTTGTGTAACATCAGATAGGGAGAGAGGGACCTCTACATGCCAATGCCATTTCATTAGGAGGCAGCCACAATAGATTTTACTCCAAAACTATATTGCCAGTGCTCCAATGGGTTCTCTGATGGCATTGAAGGAGGCAGCAATCCCATTTGCTACCTGGACTATCTGATAATTGCATGCATGTCATTACATTAGCTAGATTTTATAAGCAACCCAGAGTCTACCGACATGGTAGTCATAACCAATAAGCAAACAATCAAACAAATAATACATGGAAATAAGTGGCCTTTTGATTAAGAAGAGAACCACAACTCCTTTATAAAAGACCATTATAGACTTTTTGCTGAAAAGGGATAAAAATGAACTGCTGAGTTTGTGGTTTATTTGTTAAAAAAGATTTGTATATGGGATGAAGGGAACTATGACTGTTTATTCATTCATTCATTCCATTTCTACAGCCATCCATCTCAAGTAAGTTACTCTTAACAAATTACCAAATTACAATCACAATATTTTAAAAATTAAATACATGGTGCAGCTAAGAAATTATTATAATCCATAGAAGTTAACTTCATCAGGAGGTGGGATCCTGCACACACCTGTATGCAATGTGTGAGGATGGAAAAGTAATTATAATTCCTATGTTTTTAAGAAGATCAGAAGTCACTTTTAAAAATATCTTTCTTTTTTCTTTTTTCTTCATTTTTTCCTTTACTTTACTAGAACCTTTCTCTTTTTCTACTTATTCTTCTCTGTTTCTGTACTTTTAAAAAATCATGGTTAAATCTTCTTTTAATAAAAATTCTTCACAAATAGTGTGATTTTTATAGTTCATCTCTACATAAAAAGGAGTACATTTGTTCCTTGTTTTGTGAGTACATGAGAAGTTATGATTCTTGTTGGATCAGTTGCTTCTTTCCATGTTTATTGAGTTTATTTTAAAGAAGGATAAAAGCAAAGTACTTGTTCTATTATTGCTTGCTTAGTTTGTAAGAAGAACACAAGTTATGTTCACCCCACTAAGGGACACAGATCTATACATTTCAATTTCTTTTGTGACACTACAAAACCCGGGCAATAAAAAGCATTTGGCAGCAAGATGCCTTGTTTATTTTCCTGCACCAGCAGCTGTAAACAAGAGACACATGCTGTTTTCAAAAACTCTTATTTTCCAACTTTTTTGGGGGGAAGGGGAAGCAAAGCCATTCAAAAGTTCCACTGTATTTTTGAAAATGAAGAAATGAAAAATACGCAGGTGTTAAAGATAATGGACGAACATCGCACCTTGTCCTTGACAGTTTAGAAAGATTCATCTCACCTTCCTGTTTTTTTTTTGTTTCCATCTATCTTGCCATACCTTTATTTGTGGAGTCCTATTTGCCAATTTTCCAGCAAACAGGACCATCAACTAATGTAAGAACAATCTGGAGACCAATGAACTTTGGGCCTCAGCCAGAGTGACTTCTCCATTGTTCAGGCAATTGGGTAGAGCAGACAATGGACATGCCACAAGGGAAGTAACTATAGCCCCAACCCAGAGAGAATGAGAGAATAATTCAGGAAGGCTGAATAGAACGTGTTTTGACAATCTACCCTTTCACTGGCATCTTGTCAAAAGTGCCATTAGAAGTTTCTGAAGGCAAAACAGTATGTTCTTTGGTGTATTGAACTGAGCATTGCTATTTACATTGTCATTTTCTACCCCCATCTGCAGCTATGCAACTCTTTTTTTCCGTGTTAATCCCCCTGCTCTCCACTAGCAAGTGAAAATAGAGAGCAGTGCTCAGATTTCACTTACATTAATTTCATTTTTCTTATTCAGTCAGAGGTAAAGAGGCTCTTCATCCATCAGCAGTGCTCCATTTTTTTTTCCAAAACAAGAAATTTTTTTAAAAAGGGAAATCATTCAGGGCAAGTAAGCAGAGATTATCCTTTCAATGTGGCCAATTAAATACCTCCCCAAAGAGGGAGGGGACATCCACGCTCATGAAAAAGAAAGCAGCAGAGACTTTTTATGGGCTCCAGTTCCCCCAGCTGCTCCTTCTGCTGTATAATTACTTTGCAAACTCAATGTTCCTCAGAAGTGTGTATGAGCATGCAAGAGTACATCTGCCTGGGTAGAAAAATAGGGTAAAATAATCTCTCAACAGATCAATGATAGCTGTGTAAAAAAAAA
This sequence comes from Thamnophis sirtalis, assembly GCF_051295495.1. Classification (NCBI taxonomy): domain Eukaryota; kingdom Metazoa; phylum Chordata; class Lepidosauria; order Squamata; family Natricidae; genus Thamnophis; species Thamnophis sirtalis. The sequence continues at coordinate 87,750,637 of NW_028261381.1, forward strand.
CCAGTCAAGTCAAAAAGAGTTTTATCTCCATCGCTGTCTCCATCCCAATTTGATGTTTGTTCATTCAGAACGCACTGTACTCGTTGCGGTGACAACAGCGGGCTGTAATGTGTATTGTCCCCAGGATGCCAAGTAAAGAATGCAAACACAAGGGTAAGCAAGAAATGAAAAGCACTGGCAGCACCAGCAAAAACCAAATCCCATTAGCCATTGTAATTACCACTGCTACAAATTGATCTCACTGGGAGCAGGTTTGCTAATAACTTTGTCAGCCTTGAATGCCACATGCTTCAATAAAGAAACGTGCAAGATTTGGGACAGGATTTCTTAGCCCAAGGGACTCAGTGACTCAGTGGCTAAGACGCTGAGCTTGTCGATCAGAAAGCTCAGCAGTTCAGAGGTTCAAATCCCTAGTGCTGTGTAATGGAGTGAGCTCCCGTTCCTTGTCCCAGCTTCTGCCAACCTAGCAGTTCGAAAGCACGTAAAAAATGCAAGTACAAAAATAGGGACCACCTTTGGTGGGAGGGTAACAGTGTTCTGTGGCCCTTTGGCATTTAGTCACGCTGGCCACATGACCACGGAGATGTCTTCAGACAGTGCTGACTCTTCGGCTTTGAAACAGAAATGATCACCGCCCCCTAGAGTCGGGAATGACTAGCACATACGTGTAAGGGGAACATTTACCCTTACCTTTACTTTTCTTAGCCCAACAGGAGCAATGTGCAGCAAATATCACCTTCCCATTGGGCTCAACCCAAGGACTAACATTAGTCAAAACAGAAGAAAACTATAGAGTCTTTGGTGCTCTATATGTTGCTTGCAAACATTTCATTACCTGTCTAGGTGACATTATCAGTGCTAGTGTGAATATGAGGTTTTCTCCCTGCTTATATTCCATAGCTTGCCCTGCCAGTGTTGACAGGAGTATGGTTTTCTTCTTGGAAGGCACAGAAGACAAAGAAGCAAAATCTAGGACTGATTTCAGATGGAATTTTCAGTCAAGGATGAACAAAGCTGGCGCTGCATCTAATTTTTGTCTGGGTTTATAACTTCTTTTGTTTAATTTTCCATCAATGTTCTTGATTTTGGGGTCCTCTCCCTTACAAATAAATGTGGCAATATTTCTTCATATTAAAAATTATCAAAAGAATCAGTTGTATTCATAAGTCCTGGACTCAACAGCTCCTCAGTTCCTAAAATGCCAGAATTACCCACATCAATGTTAAGCTTCCTTCAACCATCATTGAAAGTGGCTGCACATTGCTAATAGAAGCTGGTACCCAACATTTTAATTTCCCATGTTGACCTGGTAACTTTGACTTCTATTGGGATGCTGTAGCTTTCCAAGTCTTTAAGGGAAATGGAAATGTTGTCTTAGGATCCCAGCCACCTAACATGTAAGGACATCAGTGCTGACATGCAGAAAATAAATAGGTACAAAAATATTCATTTATTTATCACATTTAAGAATCACCCATCTCGCTCACAGAGGGACTGTGGGAGGTGTACAAAAATCATACTAAGGGAATATTTAAAACATTAATTCTTCACACTGCTAAATAAAATGTTTAAAGAAGAAGGAAGTTATGGGGATGAAATGCCTTGCAGCTCCATTTCCACAAAAACTGACACACGGAATTTTCTGCCTCTAACAACATGGTCTTAGCATAGTAGATTTTTTTAAAGTAGAAAATTTAGGAAACAAGGAGCTATGTATCCTTTTTAAATTAATACATGCAGAATATGCTAATAACATGGTAGGTTAAGCCATACAATTTGATACATTATATTCATAGATCAGATGAAAAATAATGCCTCCAAATGATCTTTGAAATGAGGTTGTTGCAACACTGAACTTCAGTACTCAACATTTTGAAACAAAAATTAAGCACAGCTTCATTTCCACTAGAAGGAAATGTTGCTGCAACATGATGACACTGGGCTGCATGCTACATGAGCCATCCAAGAGGCAATTGGAAAGTTGAATCTCTCCACGTATGATAGAGTCCGAATTCGATGCCACACAACTTCCTCTTTTCTTCTAATTGAAAGAGTATCTTTGTGGATATCTATTTAGCTCTGATGAAGTGGTGGAAAGGATTGTGAGGGCTTTGTTGAAGATCTGAAGAATGGAGGGTTTTTTTTCTGATAGCTATAAGAAGCTTGCCATTGTGAACATACAATGATTCTGGGGAGATGTAAAGAGAGGTATAAAGGAACCCATTTCAACAATTATCTTTCCATTTTATTATTAAAGTATCCCCATTTAACCTAAAGTTATATAGATTGAAGCATAGTTTTTCATTCAACCATTATATCTATAACTATAGCAACAAGCAACTCCGGTCTATTTATATACCCTATCAAGAGTTCTAGAGTAGAGGTTAAAGAGAATGCTAAAGATGATGTCACATGGCTATCAGAAAGAAAAGAAATGAATAAGTGAAGGGAGAAGGGAAATGGGAAGAGATACTAGTGGAGTGGAAAGACAAACTCTCTAAGAGCCTATGAAGTGCAGCATTTCAATCATTATAATATAACAGTTTCTTTCTATCTTAACCTGGTAATGATCCATTGTGAAACACCACAAACTAAAATAATTCTTCATTATATTGTAGAAAGTACTATAAATTGCTTTGTTTTATAAAACAAGTAACATTCCACTCTCCACACTCCCATTGAGTTAATTCCCGTATTCATGCACTATGACTCAGTATCTGCCAGAGGTGGTATTCAGCAGGTTCTGACCATTTCGGTAGCAGAAATTTTGAGTAGTTCGAAGAACCCGTAAATACCACCACTGACTGGCCCCACCCCCATCTATTCTCTGCCTCCTGAGTCCCAGCTGATCGGGAAGGAATGGGAAGTTTGCAGTAACCTTCCCCTGGAGTGGGGTGGGAATGGAGATTTTATAGTATCCTCTCCCTGCCAAGCCCACCAAGCTACACCCACCAATCCATGCCACACCCACCAAGCCATGCCCACAGAACCAGTAGTAAAAAAAATGAATCCCATCACTGGTATCTACCACATATAAAAACCAAGGCAGCACATACATAGAGAATTTTCAGTGGAAACAAACGATACATTACTATATAAATAACCAATGGATGTACTGTATATGCATACAGGAAACTGTTGGTAAAGCAAGCTAGGAGTTTGACAAGATCTAATGAATCCTGTAACCCTTTGGAACGATCTCCCCGTGGAGATTCGTACCCTCACCACCGTCCAGACCTTCCGCACAGCCCTCAAGACCTGGCTATCCCGTCAGGCCTGGGGATAAAGATCGTAATCTGTCCCCACCCGAATGATGAATGAATGTTGTGTACTATTTTTACTTATGTATTGTTTTATGTTTACTGTTTTGTACCCCCCTCCCTATATTTTGTAAGCCGCCCTGAGTCCCCTCAGGGAAAAGGGCGGCCTATAAATAATAATAAAACTAAACTAAAACTAAACTAAACCTGGCTACACTGTAAGGGGTCCAGGAATTGTAAGTGTCTCCCATTAAATAATGATATATTGCATTATGCAATTATATTGTGAATGAAATTATTCATTCATAAATAGCCTTATGTTCCATATAACCACAGGCTACCTACCCATTGCACACATTTTCACTATTGTATTTCAAGTAGCATGTCTGTATGACACACTGTCTGAGCAGTGGGCATTCCTGTCAATAATGAATCTTACAGGGAAAAGGAATTAAGGATTCTAAACATACAGGTTAAGTTTAGCCATGGTGCCTTTATCACCCGATGAATACATCATGCAAGTCATTTGTTCTGCTTCACAAAAACGAGACAGTTTCTGATAAAGTCAGCAGAGATCATTGAAGACATGTTGGTTCAGATTCTTATTAGGTGTATTATTATGACTGAAAGATGTGTATGCTATTGATGAATGTAATAACCCTATTGCTTTATTATCTGTGAACGGCAATTGAAACTGAAATCTGAAGCATTTTTAGAGTTTTAATCAAACTTGGATCACTGGGCTTCTCACTCTATTGTCTAGAAAAGCCATGCTTGTCCCTTCAAACATTTCAGGAATATACAAAGACCCCAGAGGCTATTCAACCTTCAAACCTACCTTCATTAGTTAAAAGTAAATCCCACTGGTTTCAGTGAAAGTTAGTTTGAAGCAGACTTACATTAAACATTTGCTGTCAGTCAAACAATTAGTGCAATTCCTCAACCGGTTGTAGCCCTAGGCTGATCTTGTCTGAGCTCAGAACTGAAGATGTTTCTTGAATGAGAAGCAAAACATTTTCAAAAGAAAAATAACAATGAAGTCCAGTTGTCCTTTGGTAAAAGCACCTCTGGGACAACAATGATTGGATAATTGAGAATTTCCATAGACACTCTGATCTTAGAACTTAAACAGAGCCTGGATTGGTGAGAACATGAATGGGAGACTACCAGAGCTGTAGGTTGAACTGGTTGTCAAAAGATATCCTGGAAGAAAGTAATGGCAAATGACTTCCCATACTGCTGCCCGGAAAATAGTATGGATGTATCTATAAAATCATGACAACTGTTCTTGCATTTTTAACAATTAACAATCAGTGTACTGTTTCCTATCAAAGATGGAGGCTGAAGGAGGGATACTAAGATAAATGGAATTAGCTCAGTCATACTAAAACACAGCCTGGATTCCAGTGTATTTTTGATGATTAAAACCTTCTACTTACTTTTGCCATAACTAAATATACATGCTGAAAATTGACATTGAAACTTTACCAAAGGCGAAGAAGGCAAGTGCAATTGTACAGGCCTATGAAAGAAAATCACTAGCACATATTTACATAATCTTCTTTAAAGCTAATGCCATGCACAGCTAGAATTTCACATAGCATCAGCACATGGTTTGACTAAAAGGATATTTTAGTGCTCATTCAGCCAGGGTTTATATATGGTAACCAATGTGCGTTTCATAGTATTCTTATTGTATCAGAAGCTAATTGAATGGATGGATTATCCTTTAAGGATTGTTTTATTTATTGCATTTGTTAAATGCCTCTTCAATATATAGGATCTTTTCAAATTATGTTTATAAATGATGACTAAGGGCCTAGCACAGGGTTTCTTGACCTCAGCAACTTTCAGGTGTATGGACACCCACTCCCAGAATTCTCCAGCCAGTGTGGCTGGCTAGCTGGGGAATTCTGGGAGTTGAAGTCCACATATCTGAAATTTGCTGAGATTGAGAATCATTGACCTAGCAGTATGGGTGCAGCCCACTTAAATAAGACTTTTGAGGCCATTGAATAAGGCCATTGAAAGCAAAACATCTCCATCTATACATACAATAAAAAAGTAATGAAATAGCTCCAACATCAATATTTATTAACGTGGATCAGGGGTGAGTTCTGGCAGCTGTTACCACCGATTAACTTGGGGACGCGTCCCGTGCAACAAAAATTGCTCTGCGCATGTGCAGAAGGCAAAATCAAGATGGCGGCATCTATGGCGCCGCTGAGAGAACCAGTTTGGGGGCGTGGCAGGCCTGGGTCATTGTCAGTTCCAGCGACCCAGGCCACCAAGTTACTACCAGTTCAGCCAAACCGGTAGCAACCCACCTCTGATGTGGATGTTATGATCTTTCCTAAATCTGACTTTAAAAACAAACAGAATTGACCTTCTACTCAGCTTCAGTTCCTCAATACAACAGCCATGAAATTTGGCAGCTTTACAGATGTGATAGCTTTACAGATGTGTTATGCCAATAACTTCTTTTAGATTCCCCCCCCCCCAAATTCCTAGTCTAGCCTACATCTTGGGGATTCCCAGATGGTCCTCCAACTCCATCCAATACTAAAGAGGATTGGCCCTATCATTAATCAAGAGAGTTGGGTGTTGCCATCAATTGAAGTCAATTACAAGGGATCCAATAACAGTCATCTTTGCTGTACTGCACTGGCTACTATTTTTCCTCTATCAACCCCAGTTCAAGGTTCTAACACTAACGTTTAACATTCTAAATGTCTTAATATCTAAGTATCAGTCTTATCTGTATCCCTCCTCTAAATTAACTGGGTGATCCAACTTAAGGACTCAGTAATAGTATCCTGATCCCAAGGTAAGAACAAGTTGGCCTTCATGCTGTCTGAATTCAGTTCACAGCCTAAGGCATTCACGTTCCCTAAGCATTTTTAAGGTAACAACTTTTTCAAGACCAAACTGTCTTTAAATAGTTCCACTTTATCTTGATAAATGGTTTTAATTTAAATGTAGTTGTATAGCTAAATGCTTTTCTTTATTGTCTTTTATCACTGTCTGTTAGTTTATTGTTCCTTGTTTTTATTGTGATTGCCCTCTGTTCATCTTTGGCAGAAAATACACTACATAAATATACATTATTTTAATTATTATTCATTACTGGAAAAAATATTTCAGGTTTGGCCTTAATAGACCCTCAGTTATTCAATTAAACAGAATGAAAATGGAATGGCTTTATTAACAAATTATTTGCAATGCTGCACAAGTCTCCAAGCTTAATTTGGGCAATAGCCATATGTTTAAGGCTAGGTATAAATGTTGTATATAAAATGAATAAAACAAAGAATTATATATCACTTAGCCACAGCAGATAATTTGTTTTAAATAAGGTAATAGGAAAAGCATGTAGAAAATTCCCTTCTTTTCCTTCTGGGAATCTATATTAACTTTATGTCAAAGGCTGGAAGTGTGAGGGACAATTTACTGTCAAGGAACTTTATTTTATTTTAACATGAGAGGAACCCTTTTTTCCTTAGAAAGCTGAAGAAAAGTACATAATCCAGAATTATGACATATTCTCAGCACAATTCAGAGGCACACAATGAGATTTATATCCAAATGGCATAGATTTATTCTTAAATTCTTTTTCATCAGTCATTTTCTTTTCCTGTCTGGTTTTCAGCTGAGTCACAAGGGCATATTTCTGGTGCTCTCAAGAGTAAGTTTCATGTTGAGGAAAGAAAGGTGTATCACACAAATCCTTCCAGGCTCTCAAAGTACAAGTTAAATATTTCATGATGTTCCAATTCTACTGCATATTTTCTTTCAGGGTCACAGTATTTTCAAAATATCATTAATTCTTCCAAAACATAGTTTTCTCAATGCTAGTTCAGAAAATTCAATAGATGCTCCATTTTGGTTTTAGAAAAAAAATGGTTAAAATTGTGACATTTCAAACATTTTATGATTAAGAGAAACCATATTCCATTTCAAATTACTCTAGATCCACTTAATTAAGATCTTGACACCAATTGGCTAAAGGTTCTAATTTAGCCAGCTAATTAAAATGGACACTGTATAATGCAGTATAAAATTCAAATAGACAAATCGGAGTTTTGAACCACAAGATTACTGAATTTAATTTAATTTTAATATAATTTAATTTAATTTAAAATTAAATTCGCTTACTTTCCATCATTTCTTCTGTATCTATTTTCTCAGCCTTCCTTTTAGCAAGAGATATTTAAGAATTAGAAAATGAGACAGTGCTAGAAATTGATTGGGATGATTAAATATTCTAACTCAAGGAGAAACAGCTGGTGATTCATTCTAATGAAAAACACTATCTGGCTAAACAGCTCAGCTTTTAGGCGATGCAAATTATTTCAAGGTAGAGATAGAGAATTTTGGCCCAAATGCTTAAAATTTCTGCCTTAACACTGGACTATTAAAATGCTTAAGAACTCTGAATTAATTTTTGAATTTTTAATTGTAATTGCTGACACCAAGTAATTATTTGATTGTGATTAGCCTCAAACATTCTTTAATAAATGATATTGATGATTAGATAGCATATAGCTCAGTGGTGGATTCTCGCAGGTACTCCCCATACCGGGACAGTGCTTTGGGGGGTACACCCTCCAAGCCGCATTCCTTACCTGTATTTGAGCCAACCGGGCCATTTGCTCATGTGCATGCAGTGTACAGCACCTGCACAAAGCTCCACCGAGCAGCTGGAGCGTCGCAGGGCAGTGGGTGTGCATGCATGTGCAGCACGCATGCATGTGGTGGACACCTGGCCCAGTCGCAGCATACCAGTTGTAATGCGTTGCGGAACCCACCACTGATATAGCTTATTTATTAACTTCAGGGATGAGGGGTCCTTGGTGCTCTCTGAGCTTGCTTGTTTTCTTGCAGATGTTTCATTGCCCAAACTAGGTAACATCATCAGTGCTAGTCCATCTCAAACACTGATTATGTTACTAGTTTGGGTAATGAAACATCTGCAAAAAAAAAACAAGCAAGATCAGAGAGCACCAAGGACAACTCATTTCAAATCTGAGTTACAAATATTCTCCTTTATTGGTATGAATGTCAGGGATGTTTAATTATCTATAATTTAATTCTTGACTGGACTGGTATTCTGTGAAATCCCACACATTACTTAGGAACCCCATTTGTATAGCATTCAACTTACTTTTTTGTTTATCTGAATATACCCAACTATCACTCCTACATAACAAAGTGGGTAAAAATATATTCTGATACATAGTTATTTTTATTTCTTTTGACAGGCCATAGATTACATTTTACCCTCAACTTTTATGTATTTTAAAATTGCTCATTCCCCTTTTAATTAACATTCTACTATTAGATAATCTATTGAACTCATTTTTCATTGATTATGTACATGTTATCCAAATCAATTATTTTTACTATAGAATACTAATAATGCATGATAGAATACAAATAAGAACTAAGCACAGTGATGTCTATACAATAGAAGATTGAATCTGTTATGCTGTGATTAGAATAAATTAAATAAATTAAATGGATAATGCATTGAATGAAATTAAATATAATTTCTAATATAAGTAGGAACATCGAATGACTCATATTGTTCAGTTGGTGCTTAGTATGGCATGGATAAGAAGTTGCAAAGCAAGCTGAGTTACTTTGTAATATGAAAAATGTTTATATCTTTGAACTTATTACAGATGTATTCATTGTATTACTATCTATTGTTCTTTATGAATACTACAAAAGAGGTGAGGAAGAAAAAGAGGGGAGAGAGAGAGAAGGCTGCTTAGAACAATACATAGGTATTTAATCTCTAACTTCCCCTTCTCTGCACTCAGGCTGTTTTGCAACATTTATCAACATTTAAATCCCCTTAAAATCAAGCTGTAAATGTTTATATTTCCCTTACTGCATGATATGTTGTATATATGGAAAACATTCTTGCTTAAATTTAATTAAGCTTCTATTGTGGAGATACACTGTTAGTTTTGCCATTGCTCTGCATTATCCAAGCTTTAATTCCAATCATATAAGTATAATCTTTATTGTCATTGTACTTAAATACAATGAAATATATCGTTGTTTTTGTATGTTTCTTTCAATGTTGGGCAAAATTTATCTTCACAGCTGAAAGCAGGTATCTCAATATGTTATGGTATTTTTAATGATTGTTTTCCGGGATTATATCATTTCAAATTTAATTTATAACTTTCTCTGAATGGTCCTCTGTCTCTCCAATACTTTTGAGGGTGTATGTATGTACCGTGTTTCCCCAAAAATATGAATGTCCTGATAATAAGGCCATGCCACATTTTTCTTGTGGGCAAAAACCCGGGTAGCGGCAAACAGGAGCTCACGCGGCTTGGCGATACCCCTAGATCAGTGAATGGCGCTGTTCCTGGCTGGAAAGGGGGTTTGCTGGGTGGCTACTTGTGAGCGTGGTCACTTCATGGCTGCTGTGTTTCGCTGCTGCCACAGCGCAACCCAAACGTTCGTCCCTGAGGCTGTGCCCAGCTCTTTGGGAGCCCGCTTGCAAGAGAGTAGCCGCCCGGCAACCCCAAAACAATAAGCCTTCCCCTGATAATAAGGCCCAAGCCATATTTTGTGGGTCAAAATAAAATAAGACCCTGTCTTATTCTCTGGGAAACATGGTGTGTGTGTGTGTGTGTGTTTTGTGTGTGTGTGTGTGTGTGTGAACTTACTGAAACAAAGCCAGCACTCCACACACCTCCACCAAGATTTATAGAAAGACGGCAGCTCCAACCCCGCTTTAAGCCAAAAACACCAGCCTGAAGATGGCAAGTGAAACCTCGCCGAAACGTTGCTAAGACAATCTCAATCTTACACGGGAAAAGACCCGAATACTGTCTTGGCAACGTTTCAGCAAGGTCTCACTCACCATCTTCAGGCTGGTGTTTTCGGCTTAAAGCTTAAAGAAGTGTTGCCAATTCCTGCTAAAGAGAAGTTCCCTGTAGATGGGCTCCAGCATAAGTCCAAAAGCTCAGAAGGCTAATCTGGTTCCAGTGACCGACCCAGATTGGATCCTGCAATGTTCCTTCTGTTTCGTGGTTTTTTCCAACATTTGTGGATGTATCCATTTTGGACATTTTTGGCAGAGTTATATACCATCTGCAAAACATTTCACACCAGTTACCTTTTAGATTATACGTAGCTTTAGAATAAATTTTATAAATTTGTTCCATAATTGATCCCTCTCCAGACAAGAAGACTGGGATTGCTCATAAGCAGTCCAGACATCTGTTCCTAATGAGGAGGCCAAAAATAACCATCTCCAGAAAGTTTAGCATAATGGCAGATGAAGGAAGTTCATTGTAGTCCAAACTGCAACTCCAGCATCTTTAAAAAGGACACAGGGTTGCATCATTCTTAATCACTTTTGAAATTGCTTTTTAACTGCTTTTTGGATGTTAGAAATCTTCACAACAGACCTTTTTACAGTGCTATGTGGGTTTCAGTGGTGGGATTCAAAATTTTATTCTACTGATTCTTTGGCTGTGGCTTGGTGGACGTGGCATGGCTTGGTCAGCGTGGCAGGGGAAGGATACTGTAAATTCCTTGCCCACTGCAGGGGAAGGTTACTGCAAAATCCCCATTTCCTCCTTATCAGCTAGGACTCGGGAGACAGAAAATAGATGCAGGTGGAGCCAGTCAGAGGTGGTATTTACTGGTCCTCCAAACTACTCAAAATTTCTGCTACCAGTTCTCCAGAAACTTCTGTAAGAACACAAGCAAGCTCAGAGAGCACCACCTCATTTCAACCCTGAGCTATAAATATTCTCCTTTATTAGTTTCCTTCAATCCTTAGTGAAAAAAGTTTGAACCTTTCTTTAATAAACAGCAAAATGGGGTTATTAAAGCATTGACCTTAGGAAGTTATAAATTAATTTTGAAAAGATCTACCATTAGAAGACTGTGTTTGGAAGTTCCAGGGCTTGATTTGAAGAGATTAAAGAACGATATTGTTAAAAGTAAAGGGAAAGAATATAAAAAGTTAAAGTTAGTCAAAAGTGAACAGAAGCAATACAAAGTTGGTTTCTTTGATCAAAGTTATCTTTGGTCATCCTTAATGGACTTTTGCTGATCAGAGCTGGACAAAAATGCTTTAAAGTTGAGATTTGGAGGGAAGAGTTCATTTGTTGTATTTTATGAGAAAGGGAGAAGGTACTAAAATTGTTTATGCTTGTAATGAAGGGGGGAAGCCATTTCTATATACATACACATAAATAAATAAATAAATAAATAAATAAATAAATAAATAAATAAATAAATAAATAAATAAATAAATAAATAAGTAAGTAAGTAAGTAAGTAAGTAAGTAAGTAAATAAGTAAATAAGTAAATAAGTAAGTAAGTAAATAAGTAAATAAGTAAGTAAATAAGTAAGTAAATAAGTAAGTAAATAAGTAAGTAAATAAGTAAGTAAATAAGTAAGTAAATAAATAACAAAAAGTGAAGATAACAAAAAAGAAAAAAACCCTTTTCTTTCTTTTCCTTTTCTTCTTACATTTATTTCTATTTATCTATACCGTTCATGGCATAACTTACTATCATTGATTTAGTTCTTGATTATTACTGTCAAAGCAAACCAAGATATTTCACTGAGTTATCTGATGGCCATATTCTTTCCGCAAGAAATTTACTTCTCTTTGTGTAATTACTTTTTTTTAAAAAAAATTGATTTTATATCCAGAGAATTTTTCAGATTATTAGTGGGTTATTTTCATCAACTGTTTAAATGTTCTTTGTGGTTCTCTGATACTTAATAAAACATCATCTGCATAACATTTAAGCTTACATTCATCTCTGTGGGTTTTAAGACCAAGTATTTGTCACCTTTTCTACCAATATTTTTAAACAGTAATGAATAATAGAGAACCTGTTTGTCTTCCTTGTTTGAAAGTCTGTGGAAATTGCTTCATTGATCAAAATCTTTTCTGTTTACCAGTGAACTCAAGCTTTGAATTCTTCTTGAAGTTTCATTTTATTCAATATGGGTATAAAATTGGCCACTGCAAGTTGTCAAAGGCTTTTTCCACAACCAGGAAAATAATTGCTGCCTCCTCCTTCTCCTTCTTTCTGTTTCAAATTCTTTGTAATATTGCATTTAATTCATTTTATTGATCTTTTTATTTCTTGAACAGTAATGGGTGTTTTTTAATTTGTTGGTATTGGTCATTTAATGACAAACATTTTAATATATTTCTTCATAGCAGCTTCATCAATGTAGACCCTCTTAATTCCCTCTAAAAAACCTGCCAATTGTTTTACTATTTCCAAACCTGGATGTAAAAATTAAGTCCTTTTCTGTATTGCTGATACTTTGGGTTTTTTTCTTTTCTTTTTTTTTTAAATCTAAGCTAAAAATTCACTGTCCCGATGTTGTTTTTGCAAAAGGCAATTGGATTTTCTTGGGGTTTTTTTTTTCCTTGAAAAATGTTTTGCTTCTCATCCAAGAAGCTTCTTTAATTTTGAAGAATCAAGAACTGAAGAAGCTTTTTGAATGAGAAGTTGTCTTTTAGAAAATAAATTTGGGACAGCCATGACCTACATGATTGAGAATCTCCATAGACACTAAAATTCACTGCTTTTTATGTGCATGGTCAAAATTCTTCTTTTTAACAATTTTTTTTTGTAATTCTGATTCTAACAAATTTAGCCACTGTTTAGTTTCTTCCAATTCTTTAATCAACTGCTTTTTAGGGGCCATTTAATGCTTTTGTTCCAGTTCTCCTATTTTGGCATTTAATTGTTTTTTCTGTTTATTATATTTTGTTTATTATTTTATTAAATTAAATTATTTCATTTAATTGTTTAAATAAAAATTATTTTAATTGTTTAAATAAATTGAATTAAGAAGTCCCTCATATACTGTAAGTTTTATTAGTTTCCCAAATGGTAGTATGAGAGATACCTGGCATCCTGTTTGTTTTAAAGAAGTTAAATTCCTGTTCACATCTTTGGAGGGCAGTATCATGGACTTCTGCCAACCTAGCAGTTTGAAAGCATGTAAAAATGCAAGTAGAAAAATAGGAACCACCTTTGGTGGGAAGGTAACAGTGTTCCATGTGCCTTCGGCATTTAGTCATGCAGGCCACATGACCATGGAGACGTCTTAGGACAGCGCTGGCTCTTCGGCTTTGAAACGGAGCTGAGCACTGTCCCCTAGCATCAGAAATGACTAGCACATATGTGCCAGGGGAACCTTTACCTTTACCTATCATGGAGTAATAACTTGTCATTCATCTTCTATCTGAAATGTAGTTTTTCTCCAGAGCTCCATGTTATTAAAAATGGATTGTGATCCACATATGTCATTGCAAAATTTGTACTTTTTTAATGGATGGTATTAAGGTCTTGGGAATCTAGTATATATCTATTTTGGAGTATGATTGATGTCTTGCTGAGAAAAAGATATAATGTGTCTTAACTGGATTTTGTAATCTCCATTTATCAGACAGTGCCAGTTTATCCATACATTGAAATACATTTTGCAGAAGCTTTTCACCATTTTTCCCTTGTATGGTTTGGTCTAAGTTCAGATCTGAAACTCCACATTTCCTAAAACAAATATCTTACCTTCTTCCAACTCTTATTAACTTTTGAAAAGGTATTTGGTATAATTGTTCTTTATCTTTATAAAGAGGCCAGAATTATTATTTTGTCTTCTTTCATTCATTACAAGATTCTTCCTGCCTTGCCTTTAAATTGATCCAGTTCCTCCCAGGCTGGTGACATGATATAAATTATTATTCCAATTTTCTTTATCTTTCTTTTGGTTGTGTATTCTTGTCCCTATTTCCTTTGCTTTAACAAATGTAGATGTCCTGTTTTTATGTGTTTCTTGCAAAGAGATTATCAGCATTTTCTTTATATCATTTAGATATATTTTGCACTTATTCACTCCAAAAGAAGTTACCTTGGTCTTTAAAATAATAATTTTCAAATCTATATTGATTGTTGCATCATCCAATCTCTTTAACATTTTCAGGTAGTCCTGTATCAAATGTTGCTTTTCTGACCCACTGCACAAAGTAGATTCATTCCCAAGATAATTTATTTATTCTCATCTATGTTTTACATTCATCATATTTAACTCTTCTTAGCTTCAGCAACTTCCTTTCAACTCCTTATCCATTCAAAACATTCCATAATTCAGGTCCATCATTTTAACTTAGATTTCCCTTCTAAATCCATAAGCATACAACGCATTTCCTGTTCCGCAATTACAAATTCCACATTCACAAATTCCAATTTTATAACCTAAATCCACATGGTGCCTTTTGAAACAGGGAAAGTGTACCAATAGTCGTGTATGCCAAAATGCAGGGTTAACGGGAAGGCGTCATCCCACCCAAATCAGTAAATGTGGGTTCCTGGTTAGCAAAGATTTGCCTACCAAGTTCTATAAAATATAGCACAATGAACTAGAAGAAAGGAAACATTGTAAAAGGGATAACCCTGTACACCCAGTGGATAAAAACTATAATACTTTGAAAATCTCTTTCTTGGCCTACAGGGGGGAGATCCATAAATGGAGAGAATTCACTGCCAAGAACCACTATAGTGCACTAGTAAAAAGACTCTGCTATAAGGAAGAAAAACTGGCAGCAGCATATTGTAGAAGTATGCCAGAGAAAACCCTGGATATATAAAAGGTGAAGTTTCTTTGTTCTATTCTTCTTTCATTCATGAAATGTACCACAACTAGACTATCACTGGGGGGGGGGGTGGCAGTGCACTACATATAAATTGCCTTTTAGGTGGAGGCAAATTCTTCCCCACCCCCAGATTAATTTTATTCTGAAAGAGAGCAATTAAAGTTTTTTTTCATTTTTAAAAGCATCATCTTCTATAGCTAAGTTTCATTGAATTTAATCTAATTTAATGTAAGCCTTAAAATATGAAACCAGAGAAGAATGCATAAAATAAAATGTTAAGAAAGAAAAATAAGAATTGAACATGCTTTTCTAATAACTACTCTCCATCTGTACTCTGCAGAAAGAGCTACTTACCGAGATTCCTGTTTAAAAACTAAAAAAATATGGGGGCAGTCAGGAGAAACTGTCCTATTTTTTTTTAAAGGAAGGAAGCTGCATATCAATAGTAAAATTACACTTTTTACTTTAGAAGGCCACTTTGAAGAGGACAGAATATTTAGATTAAATTGGAACTAACTATAGGGATGACGACTTACTGTGAACATGTCCTGGTGTTTTCTTTGTATCCATTTGAATATTTGTATTAGATATGGTCAAGTGACTTAATCAAAGAAGTTTCTATTTGATCCCTTCTGCTTTTTGTTTACTATTATTTGTTAGATTGGGTAATGGATAGGCACACAAAGGCTTAACGGTAACAACAGCTCTTTATTGAATACAACAAGTGAAAACAATCCAGCGAAGATTGAGTCTGACAGCAGCCCTTTTATAGGGAGCTGTCAGACCCTTTGACCAATAGGATTAAACCTCTGTTCCTGCCAGAACAGAGGACCTTGGTGGAAACCACTGTAGATAGGGTGAATATCTAACACCCCTCCCCTCTTGGATGGAACAATCCTACTTGTAACGTAGTCACGCAGGTAGGCGGGCTTTTGGGTAGCTCTGCCTGACCTGCGCAGTTCAGTAGGAGGGGTTTCCTTGGACAGGTCAGATGGACCTGTTTGCTCCACAGCTCCACTTGGTGGAAGCTCCTAGAACTTTTCACAGGCCGTGGGCCGTGGAGCTTCTGCAGCTTCTGGAGCCGGCTCACTCGGAGCTCGCTGTGGGCCTGCAACAAAACCAGGTAAGTTTCCCGGTACCATCGAGCTTGAGCTGGCCATGGAAGGAGTGAGAGTTTGCTCCATTTGGGTAGGGCTTTGGCTAACTCATGCAGGAGTTACCTCTGATTGTGTAAGAGTGAAGTTGGAAAGGCAGCCACGGAGTTGGTCAATAAGCCTTCTCCAATTCCTACTGTCCTCGAGCTCTAAGAGATAAGAGCGAGGGCTGGTGATGCCTATCACTGTGGCAAGAATCCACAGAGTTCCCCTGGCATAGTTGTGGGGGTATACCTAATCCCCTATGCTAAATGTCCGAATCTTGCTTGTGGAGTCTGGGGGCGATGAGGCAGAATAATTGGGGTGTAGCCAGTCTAAAAGGGGAATTGTTGCAGGTCAGCACCAAAGGCAGGGTCTGGCTGTATTGGACTAGGAAGGAGTCTGCCAACAGGAGTCATTTTACTGCAGCAAATGAGGCAGCCTCGGTTCTACCCCACAACCACTTCATGTTCTTAGCAAGGAGATGTTGTAAGGGCTCAGCAACAGTGGCTTTCTGTTTTAGAAAGACGCCTGTAGAAATTAAGGAGCCCGAGGAACACCTGTAGTTCGGTTTAATTGTGAGGTGTGGAGGCATCCTGAATGGTTTTAATTTTTTATGTAGTTGGATGAATCCCAAAACTACCGATCAGGTACCCTAGGAATTTAATCCTTGGAACATTGATTTGGCATTTTTCTTTTTTGAGACAGAGGCCCTTGTCTCTAATTTGAGCCAAAACTGTTCATATGCATTTTAAAAGTTGCGCCTCGTTTGCAGCAGTGTTAGATTGGGTAATGGATAGGCACACACAGGCTTAATGGTAACAACAGCTCTTTATTGAATACAACAAGTGAGAACAATCCAGCGAAGGTTGAGTCTGACAGCAGCCCTTTTATAGGGAGCTGTCAGACCCTTCGACCAATAGGATTAAAGCTCTGTTCCCACCAGAACAGAAGACCTTGGTGGAAACTACTGTAGATAGGGTGAATATCTAACATTATTATTGAATTAAAACTTGGAAGACAAACAGCAATATTTATTTATGAAGTGAGCATCTCGCTTCTGCATACCATTGAGATTATTTTCACTTTGAATGTGTAAAGTACTTTCTAAACTTTCATTGACTGTGATAACATTTCATGAAATTGGCCACTGTTATTTTCACAGTTTTTTAGACTAACAAAATGAAAAGTTAAAAAAAAAGTTCTTGTCCAAGACAGCCCAATGTGTTATATTTCCAAGGCGCATGTAAGGGAAGAAAATCAGTGTAAAATGGAACAACAAGAAAAGACAGCTTGAAAAAATGATACCAAGGCAATTTTAACCCTAATCTGGGGAAAATCTATAATGCAATCAGTATGCTATTCTTCTGGGCAAATGTGCATTAATTTGGATTGTTAATAAAACTATTTACTAAGGCTGATGCTTTACAGGCAGCTGTTATGTATAAGTTGGGTTGACAAAATCAGAAATGAGAAGGTGATAAGCCGCCTCTGGGAAAGCCAAGAGAAATCATCCAAACCATGAAAAAGTGAAAGTTAAAATATTTTGGACATATGATGCAACATCCAGAAAAATATATCATACTTCAGTTAATCCAAGGAAAGATTGAAGGCAGAAGAAGAACGATTGAAGGCTTCAAAATCTTAAGGACTGGTTTGGACAAATCTCAACAGCCCTTTTTCGTGCTGCAATTGATAAAAATAAGATTGCCAACATGATCGCCAATGTCTGATGACGGATATGGCACAAGAAGAAGAAGAGTGATGTTGAGAAATTTTCTACACAAGATATTTCTGTCACACCTGAATCAGCCACTATGTTTTATCCACCTTCATTAGTATAAATTGTAACTGTTATTGATGGGGTTCTGTGAGATTTGCAAGCAGATTTTACCTGTTATTTGGCTCTGAGTAGTTTCATTTCGGTGTTGAATAGCTTGGTGAGAGCACCAAATCAGGAGGAATCTCACAATGGACAACACTTGGGCTCAAGTACATCTTCCCCAGCACTAACAACAGGAACCACTCATTCAGATAGGAATTAATTAGGAACTAATTCAGATAGGAGTGTGGCCACTATAAAACAACATAGATACTTTTTCTGCAAGGAAACCCATAAAATCATGTGATATGTCTACTGGAAAGTGTGTTCACACATTCTTTTCTAATAGAGTCTGAATATTCCTGAATGGAGCTGCTGCATTGGCATCTTCAGATGCAATAAATGCAGGGCACTGGAAGCTACTGTTCAAAACCAATGCATGAAACTAATTATTCTTAGTCACAGCAGACTGAAAGCTGTTTGTTTTGTAGCAAATGTGGCAGATGACACTTGTTCATCATTATTGTAATAGCAATAGCACTTAGACTTACAGTATTTTTGGAGTATAAGACGCACCAGAGTATAAGATGCAACAAGGTTTTGAAGAGGCAAATTTTAAAAAAAGTTTTTGCACTCTGCAAACCTCCCAAAAACGGACCGTTTTTCACAAAAACGGGCCTGTTTTTTTCCCCAAAAAAATATAGGCCTTAGGAGGCTTGTAGAATGTTCCTGGGTGGTGGTGGCGAAAAACAATAAAAAAACAGCCCATTGTTTGCTCATTTATGCCCTCCCCAGCCCCCAGGAGCACTCTGAAAGCTTCCTACAAGCTATGCACAGCCATTTTAGTGGGTTTCAAGAGGCAAAAAATGCTGTATTCAGTGTATAAGACGCATCCAGATTTTCAGCCTCTTTTTTGAGGGAAAAAGGTGCATCTTATCCTCCAAAAAATATGGTATATACCACTTCACAGTGTTTTGCAGACCTCTCTAAGTGGTTTTACAGAGTCAGCATATTGCCCCCAACAATCTGGGTCCTCATTTTACCAACCTCAAAAGGATAGATGGCTGAGTCAACCTTGAGCCAGCAGTCAGCAGAAGTAGCTTGCAGTACTGCATTCTAATTACTGCGTCACCACAGCTAGATCAAGCCTTTTGCTTCTGGCCTTGACCACATTGGAAGAACCTATTTCAGTGGGTTCCTGGACAGGAGGAATTTAACTTGAGCAAGGACTAGCAAAGCAGCTGTTTGTAACAAGAGAAAGAATATTTAATACTGGAAATACATTAGTCGGGAGAGAGACTTGATATAGGGAAAGTTTTACTTGCTAACTAAATCTTAAGCATGGAATACTGAGAAGACAACAGGAAGAATGTATCCTGAGGTGAGCAATTTCACAGTCAAAGAGCAGATAGAGCAAGAGATCAAAAAGAGATTCCTAATCTTACACTTACAACTCCCTGTTTCTTATGAAATATAGGGATGAATGTCAGTGCAACTGAAGTCACAATTCCAAGCTCTTGTCAAGATCTATTCTTGACAACAGTCAGCTGACAAGAGAGATTTCTGTATCAGGTCTATCATATTAAAATTCTCTTCCCAGTTCAGAACCTTCCATCTTACCATGAGGAGACCACAGGGGGAGCCATCTCTTTCTGTAGACAGCATGGAGCCTTGAAGGACAGGGAGAAAAGCAGCTGGCAAGGCAATGATCAGAAAAGTGGGCTTCAGTTCATTTCAAGAAACTAATTGAGTAAGGCTCTTTCCTAGTTCACACAAAGATAAAGTGGGGAAGGGAACAAAAACACTCTCAAACTTGTAAGATTCTGTTACTAGAGCTTTTATAATGCAAGTTGTTCTGAGTTACATGATATTGGTCCCTTAGTCTGGACTACTGTATTGAACTGACACTTCGTGTGAAGAAACAGGTGGAAAGGAGTGTCCATCACAGGTATATCTTCTTCAATGTTTTTCCTCAGTCCAGATATTTCCCTTACATTTTCAGGGGGAAGAATTCAATTTCATTGTTGATCACCTTCTTCCTCTTTCAATCATCAGTCTCCTAACCCCCAGAGTTCAAAGAATTGGCAAGTGCTACAGCTGAAATGTGGAAAATTACATTTTTGAAGACATTGCAAATGGAACTATCATAGAAGGCAAAGCACATAGGCATTATCTGCTACCTCAGTGTGTCTGGGTAATCCTTTGCTTTGAATAAACTCATTTAAGAGCATACCACCAATTGTAGAGGATTCAAAAATCCAATCCAACGTTATTAAAACTAACAAATGACAATGAATTACTGGTTTCTGCTATTAATACTGAAGAAAATGAGAGACTAGTTAAGTTCTTGTTTAAGGTTAGAGAGACACTTCTATAATTACAGTCAGTAAGGAATACAATTTGGGGTATATGGGAATATTTGTGTACAGAAAGACAGCACTTTGTAAAATAGGATATTTGGCCTTTGAAAAGCTTGAATGAGCAGGTTGTAATTCTAACAATTTGAGCTTGTATTCCCTTTCGAATGTGAAGTGTTGTAAACACATCCATTATATTCTTTGAGAATTTTGCACCATACAGAGAGGTACAGTTTGTGAATCAAAGATAATTTACTGATATAATAAAGATACACCTTCAGGAGAATATATATGTCATAAAGAAGTGGTTGTAGATCCAAAGGTGCTTTTTTCAAAAGGCAGCTGGACTTTCCATCCCAAATTCTTCCTCCTGGCAACAAAGACCTCTAACATCAGACACATTGGTAAAAGAATGATCTGCTTATAGCAATGTTGTTTAGTATAGCTTTTATTATCATTGTTCATTGGTTAGATAGTTTTGTTATTAGAACCCATTAATCTCTAAGTTGCTAGGGCAAATAAATGGAAATATTAAGGGTTTGGTAGCCATCGGTGGACCTAGAAAACTCAACATCATGTTTCTTGCCATCAAACTGGGAATCTTCAGTAGCTGCTTTTGTTGTCAGACTTCACCCAGATTGGTACTTACCGGTAAGAACTAGAAGGCATGCAAACAGAGATTCAAGGAAATGGCTATTTCTATTTATTGCAGATAGTAAAAATGATGTTAATAGCTGAAAGGAAGAGATTTGAGAAACATGAGAGCACTGATTATGTTATCTGGTTTGGGTAATGAAATGTCTGCAAGAAAACAAACAAGCTCAGAGAGTACCAAGGATCTCTCTTTTCAATCCTGAGATCCAAATATTCTCCTCTATAAAAACTTGGGACTTTTTTCCCTGGAGATGCGATAGATAAAGCATGAGACTTTTTTGCATAAAAGGTTGCTACTCCACCTTGGAGCTCTGCCCATTCCTCTTAAGAGCTATAACACCATGAAGCTGCTATACTTGATCCAGAAATTTACTGACTATTTCCAAGCTTCTAAGTCAGGGGTGTCAAACTCGAGTTCATTGAGGGACACATCAAGGTTTTGTTTGACCTCAGGGGGCTGGGTGGGTGTAGTTAGAGTGGGCATGGCCTGCTCAATGTCACTCATGCCAGGGGTGCCTGTGGCAGCCTGAATGCTCTGTCAATGAAAATTGGCTCCTGGGCTCTGTTTCCAGGTGCAAAGGCATCCTGCAACCTTCTGGAGCTCGGGAGGGCCGAGTGCCTTGAGTTTAACACTCCTGCTCTAAGTAGCAATGATATGAATGTAAACCTGTATAAATGGTACCAAGAGTAGAATTGAGTTCTATGGCAATAGAATGTACTATCAGAAGCAAGCAAAGTCTTGGAATGTTATGAAGCTGCTCAGATGGCCATTTAATTGAAATTTTGATCAAACAAAAGCTTTGGAAAAAACAACACTTCTCGTTTAGTTGCAATTTGTCTTTGTTCATAATCACCACAAAATTGACAAAATAGGATCCAATTAATAATTAGATGAAGGCTGCCTTAGCATCTTTCAGGATTTCAGATGAAAAGCATCATTACACAAAGTACAATGCACATATATATTTTCAAAGTTTATTCTGGATTTTTTTAAAAAATGCTTTAAAAATGAGGCATTTTACGATAAAATCCTTTTAAGCTTATCATACCCTGACCCGAGCCCTGAGCATTGTACAATTCCATCACTCCTAAGTGCACAGTATTGGTTCCAAAATGATCTCTGATCAAAATGGCAATTCCATACCACACAGGTTCTGAAAACGTATTGTTATTTTCCTAATGCTCTACTTTCTCTTTACCTTTTTAAAAAAAAACAGTGCCTGATGAAAATTGATTGTTGAAACCATATGCCTTATGCTACAGTCATATATTCATTTAGAAGCAGCTTAATTGATCTCAGTGGGGTTTACTAGCTGAGAGCTATCTCTGATTGAAAAGGTAAGGATGAACATTAACTCTCCTAAACTCTGAAGACTACACAACATATTCTCTCAAGCATGATCTCAAATGTTTGAATGAATTCTATTCTTCTCAAACTCAGAATTCCTACTTGTCTATGGATTGATAAAGCAGAATTTCAGGCTGAAATCAGTCATATTTCCTAGGCCTTCTTTCTGTCTGAGGTCTCCCAAGATAGAATACAATATACCAATTCAGAGGCAAGGAAGTTTAAAAGGAAAGGGGGGAAGAATTCATTCTGAGCATTTATTTTAAATGTTAGCTACAGGCTTAGATTAAAAACGTGTAATTGGAAATGTGTAAGGCGTAAAGTGGTATTTTTGTCATTCCCATTTTTTTCATTCCAATTCTGCTTCCTCCTAGAATTTTGCTCATAGGGATTTCAATTTCATTTAAATTCAAAATGTAAAACTGAAAAAAAAACCAATGAAATTTCTACTACCTACCTAATAAGAACCATTTTTAAAGTTGCACTAAATAGTACAGAATGCTCTTTCATTTAAATAAAGTTGAATTTACTATAAAGATCTGCAGTCTGTCTGGCAAAGAAATACTGGCTTCTGATGATATCTGAAAAGTTTGGTGGCTGTGGAGCTGATCAGCTTCTTGATTTTTAATTTTAATTTTCAATTACAAGAAAACAAATCCTACTGAGAAAATCCTTATTTTCCACACACTCCTAGAAGCACAGTTTTTCATACTTAATTCACAGCATTTCTGTCCACACATTTGGAGGACATATTAACAAGCCTAAAAACCATTCATATTATTTTCTGATGGACAAACCATATTCAGTCAGCATTATTACATTTGTTAATATTCCTGCAGACCCCCACCCCACCCCAACAAAAGATTGTATGAATGACAGAAGATTGGTCATCACAGTATAAAAAAAAGATGAGACTTTGGAAAAAGCGCAGAGAAGAGCAACAATGATGATTAGGGGCCTGGAGATTAAAACATATGATGAACGGTTACAGGAATCGGTTATGGCTAGTCTAGTGAAAAGAAGAATCAGAGTGACATGATAGCACTGTTCCAATATTTGAAAGGCTGTCACAAAAAGAGAGGGTAAACTTATTTTCCAATGCACACAAAGATAAAACAAGATACAACAGATGGGAGCTAATCAAAGAGAGATTCAATCTAGAACCAAAGAGAAACTTCCTGATAGTGAATATAATCAACCAGTGGAACAGCTTGCCTTCAGTAATTTGGAGACTCCATCACTGGAGGCTTTTAAGAAGAGACTGGATAGCCATCCATTTGAAATGGCTTAGCGTCTCTTGCTTGAGCAGGGCATTGAGCTAAAAGAAGGCCAAGTTCCCTTCCAACTTTGATATTCTTTGTTCTACATATGTACTTATTACTTAAGTAACATTAATGATGAGCCTACAATAAATTCAGATGAAACTTGTCACCAATGCAGAGTTCACAGCTGATATTTACTCATTGTGCCCAGAGAGAGAAATACCTGCCACTACCAAGGATCAAACTCACAGCCTCCTGATTGTGAGGCGAAACCTCCACCTCTAGGCCATTGCACCTCTCATGGGCCAGTTTATATAAATCAGATATATTTCACAGAAGCAGTATAGCAATGTATCAACCATTGATCCCATGTGGATGAAATCATGTTATATTTTCCTTATGTCCTTCTGTGTTAAATGAGGTTCCATGTAAATCAAGGAAATAAAATAAGTTCTTTGTGCAATAATCATAAACACGATCTGTGGTCTACAAATATCAGCATGCTGGGAGAAAAAAGACATTTTGAGGATATTTAGAAGACAAATTTAAGAGTCCATTTCTATCATTACATTTGTTTCAAAGCTAATTGAGTTCACACTATCATGCCAATCAGCTTGAGTTTTATAAAAGTATATATCTTCTTAAGGAAGAAACATTCAGAAAATGAATGTTTTGTGTTTAAATTCATAATTTAAAATTCTGTCAAACTTGACGATGTAATTCCTCTGGTAAATATTTTAAATATTTTCATGACTATTTTCGATAACAATTTCAACATTGTTATTACACACAGTTCTGAAAGATTTAGCTCTATGCCTCCATTTTTACTTCCCTCACTAGTTTTAACTTTTTGTAGTCAGACTATATTACTTCTAGATTCTTATCTTGTGGAAGTTGCGGCTTCTGATCCAGGTCCATCCATAGGTCAACAAAACACAACCTGGGTCAGATGGTGCCGCTGAAAGATTGGTGCACAAATTAAGCCATACCTAGTAAGCTCATAGATCTTTCTTTAAGAAACAGTGATTCCCAGAAAAAATAAACATACAATAACTGCTCAAGTTTAGTTCTCATTAATTCTGAAAGACGCGAGGAAGAAGGCTTAAAGTTGTATCTCTAGGCCAGAGGTGTCAAACTCAATTTCATTGAGGGCTGCATCAGGGTTGTGTTTGACCTCAGGGGGACGGGGTGGGTGTGGTCTGTTCAATGTCACTCATGTTGGGGGTGTCTGTGGTGGCCCAAGTGCTCTGCCAGTGAAAACGGGCTCCCAAGCTCCCTTTCCAGCTGCGATCCATTTCTGCATGCAGCCCTCCCGAGCTGTTTTTACTGACAGAGGATTGCAGAAATGGAGCTCGGAAGCCCATTTTTTCCAACAGAGGTACCATTGGCCGATCCCTCACTGTTTCCAGGGTGGCCCTGCAGGCCAGATCTAAGCACCCTGTGGGATGGATTTGGCTCACAGGGCCTTGAGTTTGACCACCCTGCTCTAGGCTATTAACATCCTATCTTCTGAATGGCAATGAACAATCAACTGTGGTGCGTAGCTACATTCGTATCTTTGATTAAGATTCCAAGTTACCTCAGCTTGTGTATAAGTGTTCTGCCAAATCTTGCAAAGCAGTCAAGTGAGGTGAAATCTCTAGGGTTCTGTAATTTACTGCTGAAACTAAATCAGGGGATCCTGAAACTCTCCAACAAAATAAACAAGATGCAATCTTTTCTAATTATGGTACTGATGCAAGATGTTCTTTCAACATAACTTTTCCTGGCAGTGCTACTAGCAAGATAGCCAATTCTTCTGCTGCTATGATCTATTAAAAATATCAGTAACGTTATTCTTTGGACATACTGCAGAACAGATGGAAACAGTTGCTCAACTCTTGACCTCAAGTCGGTAACTTGAGCTTTTGCAAATTGTTCTCTTGCGCTTTGTCAAATATTCTGGCAATCCAAAGATGAGAAGTCTCATCATAGTCTTAGTTTGTTGAACCATCTGTTATCAGAAAATTGGAAAACTTTTGCCAGCCATGGGTGGTATTGAATAGTAAAGGATCTGTTCTTTAAAAATGGTGATGGAATGTACACCTGGAGAAGGAAGGGGGTCGATCTTGGCAGCATCATGGTTTCCTAGGGAGGAAGCAGACAATTCCAGAGAGTAGTCCACATAAAGAGGCTGTGCAGTCCCTAGTTGTAGGAAGGGAGGAAAAAGATCAGAGTAGACATATCTTAGATTCATTCAGGTTATATCTATTAGGTTAGAAGTTTACTTTATTTTACTTTATCATTTTTTTATAAAAAAAATGTCTATCTTCCTCATAGAGCATCTCTGCCTAGATATTATAACTTTAATTTGGCAAGATTTTGTTTATTAGGTGTAAGCAAATAATGAATTGGACTGGATTGGATTTCACTGTGTCATCTTCAGACCTGGACTTGGTAATATCTAAATACAGTGGTACCTTGGTACTAAACTGCTTTGAAACTCATTGAATTTGGTAGTTAACGCATTTTGATGTGGAAATTTTGTCCTGGTACTCATTGTTTGTTTGGTACTCAACACACAAACTAGAACTTGGTGTCGGCTGCCTTGTATCTCACTTACTATTTATAGGGGGGAGGGATTTTGTACTTATTGGTTTTGGTAGTCATTGCACCTCCTGGAACAATTAATGAGAAGTACAAGGTACTACTGTATACATAGTGAAATCTAAATGAATTAGTATAGTTTTGCCCTAGAACTTCAGAAAGAAAAGCAATATTATAAAAATTGACTTTTTTGGACTCTGATATATCACACACATACTACATATCACACATACAAAGAGATATACACAGAGACACACTCAATTTAGCACGCAAAAATGTGTCCGTTTTGTGTTTAATTATGTGTGCTTTTCACATTAATTCCAAAAGTCTGCATTATACAAAGATAAGCTTTTGCATCTATTCATGGTTTTTATGATGCATTCCTTCTAAAAATTAAAGGCAAAGGTGTCATCAGCAATATAATTCATTATTTATTCATTTTTAAAATCCAAGAGAAAAAGCACCAGTATCTTTGAAATGAATGTAGTGACTAGTCCATTGACGTGATAATGATAATTGTATTGTTGAACTTTTTTAATGAATAAAAGGCACAGCTAGTTTATTATAAAATGTCAGTGGATAAATCATGAATGTGAGCCCAAACTTTTAGTCTTAATTTAGATCTCTCCCCCTCCCCAACATATTCTACTGCAAGTACAGCAAATGCTTCACAATCATATGCAAAAACTGGAGAGAGGGGGTGAGAAGAATTGTATGGGCAATTTGGTTTGTACTAAAAATAAAGAAAATGAAACCAGAAAATTTGTGAGTCAAATGCGATCAATTACAACTTAAGCTGCAGTCCTGACATCTAGCTATGAAACCAGATGAAGAATCCTAGTATATTAACATATTATAAAGATTTATAGCATTATTCCTTGTCTTTTTGAACTCTTCAAGAGTTATATAAAAGTAGGGTTTATCCAAAGGCTATGAACTACATAAAGCAAAATATTTTGCAAATTAGCAGGCTGAGTCAAAGCAAAAGTAGAGCTAAATTATTTCTCTTGGCAAAATGAAAGAAATGCAGCATGTTTGGGAGTTTCATAACAGGCAATATCAGAAGATTAGCTCTCTGGAACTAACTAAATTTGAGATATTCTGGATTACAATGTCCCCAAGTTCCCCCTTTAGTTCTGTTCTCTGGCCAATAATTTGATGGCTTAAGGCCAAAGCAGATAATACATTAAATGTGCAAACGTATTAGAGATATTAGTTAAAGACAAATAGGCTCTACAGATGTATTAAAGTCTATCTCAACTCCCTTAGTACCTGTGTTAAAGTATTTGGCATTCTACAATAGCACCAAAGAAAGTTACAAGAAAGGCTGATTTTCCATTTTTCTCCTTCTCCCAACCTTGCTTCAAGGGCATTTTCCTTTGAGATGTACGGTAGTTTTTCTAGGACAATTGTGGATTGCCTTAGATCACGAGTGAGAGGAAAAGAAGAACTTCATTAACAAAGACTTTGGCTTGCCCAAAAAAATTACTAAATGTTTGTCTCCTTTTTTTCTAAAGAGAAACAGCAATCAACACATATGGTAAATTGACTGATAGGCTCAGTGGATTTACCCTTAGAATACAGTCTTCCCCTATACCTTCCCCATAGGTACTCTGGTTGAACAAGGTTATTTTGTATGCCAGGCTTTTGATTTTGAAACTGCTGCTTTGGCATGTGGTCTTTTCCCTTCCTGCTAAAGTTCTCAAAAAAATGCTATCTCAAAGTTGCCATTAATTTAATCCAGTTTCCATGCACTGCAGGTCCAATGATTGTTCCCCTCTACCCCTCAATGGCTGATACTTCAAAAACAAAGGATAAGCATGTGAAATCTTTGTATAAACATTTAACTTTGTCCCTTAGGAAGAAAGGAGCCAGTACCTGAGCTGTACATCTATCTATCTATCTACCTACCTACCTACCTACCTACCTACCTATCTATCTATCTATCTATCTCATCTACTTACAGTATCTATCATCTATCAATCCATCTATTATCAATCTTTCCAAATCATCCTTTCTCCAACTTTATTTAAATTGAAAGATCCAAAATATTACTAATACATTTATAAATAATGGATCAACATTGTTTTGTATAGGAAAGGAGACATTTCCAAACAATTGCTATTTTCTGATTCTATAACTGATGCTTTGCCACATTTCTATTTAATATTCATTAAAAGACTTAAGCAAACATGGTAATACTAACAGTGATTTCTTTCAGAATGAAACTGATTCTTCTATTTCATTTATGTATCATATTTGTGTAGACCCCCCATCTCACAAGAAAGTGGTTCTGGGTATTGTACCTTTATTTAATTTATAAATAAAAAATTGTCACAATTCCAAGGGATTTTATGGTTGATGGTATCAAAAGCCATAGAGAGGTTAATCAGGGCAAAGATGGATGCACACCTCATCCCACCCTCACCTGAGATCATTGAAAAGTGTGACCAGCACTGTTTCCATCCCATACCCAGGCCCTGAATCCAGATAATTTTCCAGGATAGCCTCCTTTTTTTACCCTACCATTCTTCCCATTTCTTCTGAGTCTGCTGATAATTACCTTTTCCTGCACTGGATAAAGCTGGCTGTGATCACTCACAGAAGTCAACCTTTCCTATTGGACAAGAGGTTTCAGGATCTGGAAAGTACCCACATATACCCAAGTCTCAGCGGTGAAAAAACACTAACTGCCAGCAAGAAAAACAAAATCCCATAAATGTATTTATTTATTTAGCATAAGGTGAAGAAGAATCATCAATGGAATGCTGTATACAAATATTGTGGCAAATCTATTGGTTTTCTCTAATTCCTATAAGACTGAACCAAAATGAAGCATGTTTCCAATGGTTAAGGAACAACACACAATGCAGGATAGGCATTGCCTGCTTTCCCTGCTTTTTAGCTTCCAAAGGCAACTGGATTGCCCTGTAGCTGATAATGGATTAGACTTTGAATCCAATCAAGGGTGAAATCAACTTACCTTTGCTATCAGTTCACGGACTTTGCTCGCATGCGCCACCTCCGTGCATGCGCAGGACCTTCCACGCATGCACAAAGCATCACCAAGAGAGTGCCTGCAAAGGTAAATAGAAGGGGGGGAATCCACTGTGCCAGGCCATTTAGATTAGCTAGAAAGCAGGAAATCCGACTATTCTAGCTAACATAAATCATGTGCCACAGCTGATCATTGGAAATACCAGTTCTCCTGAATTGGTAGCATTTTTTTAACCTCTGAATCCAATCCCTGTGCTAGACCAAGCCATGATTATGGAGGAGATTGAATTGGTTGGTTAAAATTTTCTTCTTTTTCTATCCCTCTCCCTCTTTCCCTCTCACTCCCCCCTCCTTCCTCCCTCCCTCCCTCTCTCTCTGTCTCTCTCTCTCTCTCTCTTTCCCTTTTTTCATTGCTTTTCTTGCAGCACAGTCCTTGGGTAGGCAACTGTATGCGGCTTTCTTAAAACGTACCTTGAAGGCTTTGCAGGGAAGATGAGTACTCAATAAAACATATTGTTCTTAATTTCACCAAAGGAGAAAGAAAGGCAGACCACCAAACAATAAAGATCAAATCAAATAGCAAAAGTGTCTCTCCCCACACACCAAAGAGTTTCTTCTCAAAACAAAATTGCTAGCACTGACTATAAACATTTGTTTATTATTGATCATTTGGGACCTACAAGTCTCATGTAGTACTAGAAACAGCAAATTCTCTGTGCCTTAGAAGTTTGGCACAGAGGATTGTAATAGTGAAGAAATCTAAAAAAAAAACCTGTAGTCAGAACCTTTTTAAAATCCTATTGTTATTTGCTCTTTTTTGATTCTACTGAAATTTATTTCTGAAGCCTTCCTTTCCACTCCTTTAGTTCCTTTAGAGGAACTCTTATTCCCCAGCAAACTTTCCCAATAGAGGAAACCTTATAAATGAATACATGAAAGGGCAAGCCAAAGCCTCAAATCATGAAAGTCTATGGTCTGTTACATTATGAATGGAACTTTTTCGAAGGGAAGAAGAAAAACAAGGAGAATCTAAGAAAAGTCCCAAATGCAGAATTAACTACAGAGTAAAACAAATCTGAAATAACACCCATCTTTCAGAAATTAAGCACTGTCATGTACTGCAAATTGTTGGAAATACAGAGCTTTGTTTGCTGTTTGATGAAACATCAGGTTTTTGATGAGAGATCAGATTTTTCATCGCTCACCCTAAACCTTTCATGTCATATTCCATTTTGTTATTATAGAAAACCTCCAAACCCCAAAAGGAGTTTAGAGATAACCGTATTAATTAAAAGAGAAAGAGTGAAAATCATTGCCCTATTTATTGTGAGAAGGAATGTCAAAAACAACATGATTAGAACATAATACTATGATTAAAACAATGTAAAAACATTAAGTAATATGGGAGGAAAATAGCTATATAATCTAAAGAATAACAGGAAGATTTCTAAAGAAAAAAGTCATCTATTTTTTTATATGTACGATATCATCTTTTCTTTTCCTTGTTATGATTAAAATCTATGTTGAAATACAATAAAACCAAAGGAACAAAGTCTATTTTTAAATACTTCTGCAGAAGAGAACTGAATGAAGAGTTAAGAGTAACAATAGGTGCTCTTGAAAATCATGAGGAAAAGCAATTTGGTACTGTAGCATGGAAGAATCTCTTCCAACAGTGTTAAGGACTAATTGGATTTATAATGGTAAAGGCAATCCATGTATTCTGGTTCCAAGTCTTTTAATTAATTCTTCATCCAGTTCTCTTCTGCAGGAACATTATGATCCAGTTATGATGGTCACATACACACAACATAGAGACACATACACATAAACACACACATATATCACAATGATGTGATTACATCTGGGTGCTTGACAGCTGGCTCGCCTTTATGGCCATTTGCAGCATCCCACAGTGTGGAACTGAACAGCTTCTTGATTTTTAATTTTAATCTGCAATTTTCAATTACTAGAGAACAGATCCTACTGAGAAAATCATTATTTTCCACATACTCCTAGAGGCACAGCTTTTGATATTCACAGTATTTCTGTCCATACATTAAGAGGAGATATCAACAAGCCTAAAAACAATTCATATTATTTTCTGATGTACAAACCTTAATCAGCCAGTGTTGTGACTTTTATTACTATTCCTGCGCACTCACACACACCAAGAGAAGATTGTATGAATGACAGAAGATTGGTCATCACATTATTAAAAAAAGGTGTCGAGACTTTGGGAAAAGTGCAGAGAAGAGCAACAATGAGGATTAGTGGGCTGGAGATAAAAACATATGACGAATGGTTGCAGGAATTGGGTATGGCCAGTCTAGAGAAAAGAAAGGGGGTAACATGATAGCAATATTGCATTATTTGAAGAGCTGCCACAAAGGAGAGGGGGTCAACTTATTTTCCAAAGCACCAGAAGATAAGAAAAAATGGATAGAAACTAATCAAGAAGAGAAGCAACCTGGAATTAAAGAAAAATGTCCAAACAGTGAGGACAATTAACCAGTGGAACAGCTTGCTATCAGAAGTTGTGGGTGCTTCATTACTGGAGGTTTTTAAGAAGTGACTTGACAATCACTTGTCTGAAATGGTATAGGATCTCCTACTTGAGCAGGGGGTTGGACTAGAAGACCTCCAAGGTCCCTTCCAGCTCTATTCTGATTTATTGATTGATTGATTGATTAGTGATACAAATTGCCGGTGAATCTCTTTGATAGGCTCTCTTCCATGTAAACATGACAACCATTTCAACATCTGAAGTAGACGCATATTTGCTATTGTGTATTTAATGTTGATTTAGATAATGAACCACTTCTGCATAACTCAAGGGCCATGGAGGAGCATTTCATGATTTTATCTATTACCCCCATCTGGCATAACCTGAGGGCTTTGACTAAGTCAGACAACTTGAAAATATCTGTACTTAAACTCTCAGAATTTCCCAATCAGTATAATACATTTTAAAAGCTTCAAAGTATAAAAGATTAGTACCTTTTATTATTTCATATCTCTGAAACTATATTATTTCCTCCAGCTGCCCCGAATTGCAGATTTGGCTCACTAACTCCAACTCTTTTATAGTTCTTTAACTTTTGTCTTCCCACTGAGACCAATTCTGAATTGCATTTTCTTTGGAAGATAAAACAGCTCAACTTGTGCAGGTGTATCGTAGCTTACCAAATTAAATTGGTGTTATTTCAAATGCAAGAAAACCCGACTAGCTGTAGCAATAGCAGTAGACTTAGCAATAGCAGTAGACTTATATACCGCTTCATAGGCCTTTCAGGCCTCTCTAAGCGGTTTACAGAGAGTCAGCATATTGCCCCCAACAATCTGGGTCCTCATTTTACCCACCTCGGAAGGATGGAAGGCTGAGTCAACCCTGAGCCGGTGAGATTTGAACCGCTGACCTGCTGATCTAGCAGTAGCCTGCAGTGCTGCTTTTTAACCACTGCGCCACCTTGGCTCTGTACACTATTTTAATCATTAATTCCTTCTGATACTGTGGCAGAGATACTTTCCACTATTGTACCTTGCTCCTTTCCATTTACATCTATCTCACAACTCTTTTTTTAATTATCTACCCCCAAAACTTCACTATATTAGCAGAACATTTCCATGCGGGGAAGGAGACTCTTGAAATGATACTTGTTCATTTTTGCCAACACATCTAATGTAATATGGATGGCATTACCTCCCTACTTCCAATAAGAGAGATTCCTCGTAACTTTGGGGTAATCGCTATCTAGGGTTAGGGTTAGGGTTAACCCAACTCATAGGGTTATAGTTGTAGAGACAGATGAGAGGAAAACCCCATAGAAAACTCTGAGCTTCCTGAGAAAAATCAGGCTAATTAATAGGTTTTAAATATTCTTTAACACATTTTATTTTGGAGAAGGTATCATACTTTTGAAATCAACTTATATTCTATTTTATTCCTATTCAATAAACAGGATTATTCATCTATCTATTCCACGTATACTCTACATTCTGTACATTGATATAATTATAAATATGGAATCATTAGTTTAAACACAAAATTAAAATATAAATATTCAATAATAATCACTTGTCCTTAATAATAATATAAACCATCACCCTTTTGTTTGAGTTCAACAGCAAAAACAAATAGCATCTACAGCAAAGGGCTACCTAGATAAATTGATTTTCTCCCCATTAGCAACAGCACTTAGACTTATATACCACTTCACACAGATTTACAGCCCTCTCAAAGAAGTTTACAGCATCAGCAAATAACCCTAACAACCTGGGTCCTCATTTTATCGACCTCAGAAGGATAGAAGGCTGAGTCAACCTTGAGCCGGTAAGATTCGAACTACCAAACTGCTAGCAGTCAGCAGAAATAGCCTGCAATACTGCATTCTAACCACCGGTTAGGAGAACAGAGTGTAAAGCAGCCTGATTCCTGTTGGCAACTGGATGTAAAATTTGAGAACTGTCAGTAAGAAGCTCTCATCAACTCATCAGTCATTCCTTAAATGCTGCCACGACTGGGGAAAAATATTTTCAAGCTCAAGCAGCTTGATAAGGGAGAATATGATCCTAGATAGCTGGTCCTACGTTAGGATTTGAAAGCGATATGCAACTTTTGAATTAGTCATTGAATTGCTCTAAAACAGGCCAGAAATCAAGAACGTTCGTTTAATAAAGAAATCCCATGCTCCATTCCACTGAATAACAGAGCAAGAGTTGGAAAAGACCTTGTATGTCTTCTAGTCCAACTCCCTACTCAGGTAGAAAACTTTGTACCATGTCAGACAAATGGCTGTCCAATCTCTTCTTAAAAACCACTAATGATGGAGCACCCACCACAACTTCTGGAGGCAAGTTGTTCCACTGATTAATTGTTCTGTCAGGAAATATCTGCTTAGTTCTACAGTAGGTTGGTTTCTCCTTGATTAGTATCCATCCATTGCTTCTTGTTCTGCTTTCTTTCAGCTGCTTTGGAAAATAGGTTGACCCTCTCTTCTTTCTTCAAATATTTGGTTGTAGCAGCCTATGAACTCTACAAACTTCTTTCAAATGGTACTTGTTGTGTAGAAAAGGCAGTTAAAGTTAAATTGGTGCTTTAAAAGTGTGATATATCTATCTACGTTGAACTCTCAAGTACTTAGTCCTGCTGACAAAGACTATCTAGAGCTATAATGTTTATTTATACTTCTATTCCAAGCTTATCTTGCCAATATTAGATACTGCCTTTCTCACTGCAGCCAAATGATCATCATTTGTGATCTCCCCTGCTTTTTGAATTATATTACTAATTTCAATCCAATATTGCTTAACTCTTTTTACAAGTCCACCAAAGGTGATAAAAGGCTCCTATTTGAGTTCCACATTTCCAGCAATTGTTTGGTGATCCTTTATGCATTTTAGCCAATTTATCTGGGGCTAAGTACCATGTATAATATTATTTTGTAAAGAAAAATCATTTTGAGGTTATAACATAATGTAAATTTTAGCCCCTTGATCCACATGTTTTCCCACTGATCAATTAGCATTGTGGGAAATGAAAATATAGCGAACTATTGAACTCAATAAGGCCTCTGAATGATAGCAGGCGCCAGAGTAAAGTAATATGAACCAAAGTCTGCAGCTAGAATGATTTTGCAATGACAACAAAATATTTGTAACCTGCTGATCTCTAGCAAACTAGTGTGGTATGATTTTCCAAAGTCAATAGTTTCAGGAGTATATTTGGAATCAGAACATTGAAACCGTGAGAAATAAGGAACTGAAAGTAGCAGATGGATAGAGGCTTCAGATGTACCCGTATGTTATCTAGAAACTAACGGTCAGCAAGAAAGAACAAGGAAATGGATTATGAAATGTAAACAGTAAATTTGCATCTGAATGAGGCTGTTAGAAAAAGGGTATAAAAGATAGAGCTCTACCACAGATCAGGGCCACTGGCCTACAGCTGTCCTTGCTGGACCCACTATCTCATTGGACCTCATTGCAATGCGTTATTGATGTACCGTATTTTTGGAGTATAAGATGCACCTTTTTCCCTCAAAAAAGAGGGTGAAAATCTAGGTGCATTTTATACACTAAATTCAGCATTTTTGGCCTCCCAAAACCCTGCCCCCTTTGCAAAAATGGCCGTGCATAGCCTTTAGGAGGCTTCCAGAGTGCTTCTGGGGGCTGGGGAGGGCAAAAATGAGTGAAAAATGGGCCATTTTTTGCTCCGTTCCCCCTCCCCGCCACCGTTCCAGGACCACTCTATAAGCCTCCTAAAAGCTATGCATGCCTTTTTTTTTTTTTTTGACAAAAAACTGGCTCATTTTCATGAAAAATGTGTGACCCGTCAAAACCGCGGTCCACTAAAGCGCGCCCGATCAAAGCGCGTACGTGACGTCATCAGCAGCGTGACAAATAAAATTAAAAATAAATTAAATTAAAATTAAATTAAAGCAAGCCAATTCACATAAAGGTAAGGGTTAGGGTTAGGGTTAGGGTTAGGTTAAGGGTTAGGGTTAGGTTTAGGGTTACGTTAAGCGTTAGGGTTAGGTTTAGGGTTAGGTTAAGGGTTAGCGTTAGGTTTAGCATTAGGTTAAGGGTTAGGTTTAGGGTTACATTAAGGGTTAGGCTTAGGGTTAGGGTTAGGTTTAGGGTTAGGTTTGGGGGGGTTAGGGTAAGGTTTTCGCGTTAATTTTAAATTTACCGCTCAAAGCGTGCCGTTTTTGTCGCGCTGTGATGACGTCACGTACGCGCTTTCGTCAAGCGCGCTTTAGTCTACCGCGGATTTGTGGTGGAACCGAAAAATGGGCCGTTTTGGGGAGCTTTTTTTAAAAAAAAATTGTCTCTTCAAAATCTTGGTGCGTCTTATACTCCGGTGTGTCTTATATTCTGAAAAATATGGTAAGTAATGTTGTAATACTGTGTTATTATTATGGCTGTTCATGTTCCAAATTGCTCATGAAATAAACCTCTGAATCCTCAAGTAAGAATTATTGTTTGTGTTGCTATCTTTTGTTTCTTGGATTGGATTTTTCCACAACAGCATGCTATACTGAATTTTTTTTTATCCAACTTATCAGATTTTAACTGATTTGTCCATTTCCTGTTTTAACAAAAATATATACATTATAGTAGTAAGGCGTTCCTTGTTTGCACGCAGCTCTATTTCAAAAGTAGTTTTATCATATTCAAGATCACACGGTTCCTTGTCAGCTTTAAATCTTTCCATGAGTTGCAACTATGAAAAACATTGACAACTGCAATTTTCTAGTGTCAGTTCTTCTCACACCTAGTAGCACCAACCTGCCTCGCTATGCTAAAGCCATGCCACATTGGCTCCAAGCACACCTGATGCACTCTCCACTGCACAGCAACAGTCATTCCAACACTTGTGGGTGCATTGTGCCTCAAAGGACCCTGGGGTACCCTCCCCTGGTCTACAGCAACAACCTCAAGCCTCGTTGCACTCACACTGCACCACACCAGACCCTTGTGCATCTTCACTAGCTCAACAGCAGCCATTTACCTGTCTTCTGGCCAGCTTGCAAGCCATCTGAGATGTACGGCATCCTTCTGGCTTACCCACTGACTTTGGTTATTGGGAACCAGCAAAAAGTTTTTAGGAGGTCCCAGCCTAATGACTCTCAAACCTCACTTAATAATAGCAATGGGGATTGCTGGGGTTGCCACTGCTAAGCAATGCGATTAAATGACATCACACTGTATGATCACAAGCAAGGGAAATTCTGGTGCCAATTACCATTGTTAACCAGGGATTACCTGTACTTACAAAAGAACAGCTTCATAAGGTCCTGGGC
The DNA here is from genome assembly GCF_051295495.1 of Thamnophis sirtalis. Lineage (NCBI taxonomy): Eukaryota > Metazoa > Chordata > Lepidosauria > Squamata > Natricidae > Thamnophis > Thamnophis sirtalis. The sequence goes on from NW_028261381.1 coordinate 87,787,527, forward strand.
TGATTCTTAACTCCCACCTCTACCTTAGCTATTTTCATATTTTAAGTCACACTAACCTTTGTGCCCTACTCACAATGGTGGTGTTTGGAAGAACCATCAATCCCTGCAATAGCCTTCAATTAGTGTCATTCATTTTAGCTCCTATGCCTCATATGCCAACTGTTTTACCTTCTTTGTGCTTTCTAGCTGACAAGTACTGTGTATTGACATTTGGGTAACTGAAAATAGCCAATTATGCCAGGCCTTTGCAATAGGCCGGGACAGAAACAGATAACACCATTGAAACTCTATTCTAGGGCACAGTAACAGAATCTTGAAAGCCTGGCAGTTTTTTTTCTGCCTCCTGTATCAAAGAGAATTGAGGCAGGGAAATCTTGAGTTTCTCTCTCTCTCTCTCTCTCTCTCTCTCTCTCTCTCTCTCTCTCTCTCTCTCTCTCTCTCACACACACACACACACACACACACACACACCACACCACACCACACCACACCACACCACACCACACCACACCACACCACACCACACAAATCCTTCCCAGGGCTAACTCAATGTTTTCCTAATCGTTCTTCCATTCCTTTATTATTAGTTTCATACTCCACCACAATTTAACAGGTCCATTCTCTGATATTAACTAGGATTTATTATGGTTTTATCAAGAGGCTTTTGCTTTGATAGATGTCTAAGACTCTTTATTTCTTTTCCACTGATTTTACCATATCATGTCAGTTCTTATTTTTAAAAATCAATTAGAAGCACTTTGCAGGCTCATATCTTGACATAATTATTTGTCTTCATCCGTACCATATTTTTTTTCCTTATTTGCATGCTCATATCTTTGTCTTTACAGCTGTATCAAACTGTTTTCCCTTACTTTCTTTTTAAATTCCTTCCCTTAACTTCCAGCATGTAGTACAGCTTATTTAATCAGAAAGAGGTGCCATTATTATTTTTTTAAAATAGCATAGATTAACCCAATGTGATGTTTATGTAGTAATCAAGACAGACATCTGCTGGCAGGACAATGAAGGACAGCAACCTGAGCCATTGTATCAGCTTTATACATTTAATTACATCAATAGCTATTTACCCATGAAAATGAACTATTCGGGGCTAATTATGAATATCCAATCTGCTAAAATCATTTGTTTAACTTGATTCTGCCATTTTCAAGATGCACTTCATTCCTTTTATAATATGTAGCATCTGTTTATATAGTCTTAATTTCTTATGTTATGCTTTACAAATGTTTTGCAACCAGAAAGTCTATTAATACAATTAATCCCAAGAATCTCTTGTTAACTACAACTAGTAGGGATATAAATAGAGCCATGCTAATATATATAGAGAGATATTCCAGTATATAATGTATCTATAATTTGATCTGTTTAGAGTGCACCAGACAATATTTGTTCAATTAATCATATGAAATTAGATCCTTATCTGTTCAAAATGCAAAATCAAATATTATAGAAATTGAAGCAGACACTTACCCAGTATTTTTGCCATGATTTTTCAAGGTTTACCAATAAGAACTGGTATTAAAAATCTTTTTTGCCAACTTTTTACATTATTGATAACTTCAGAAACAGTGCTATGCCTCTATATATTTTATTAAATGTTCTGCTTGAGAGGCCACAAAATAAAGCATAACTTCATCCAAAATAGGCTGCTAGAAACATCACATATTTTTCTGTTTTTTGTTAAAACAATAAACTTTGCAATATATTTATCTTCTAACTTTATTATCTTAATTAATTAACATTACACACACACAGACAGACATACACATACATACAGATACATATTATATTATCTATGCACTCTTCTTTTTTTAGGTGCTAGATTCCATCTTTGTGATTTTGTTGCTGTTGTTGCTGCTATTGTTATATTCAATCAAATCTTGAGCACTACTCTACTTTCATTAGCATGTTTTGATGGGCAAGTCATTTATTTGAACTAAAAGTTATCTGGATGTAAAATAACATTATTTTTATTAAATTGTAAATACATTGCAATTAACACATAATATCTTATCAAACAGTTAAATCTATATGTCACATATAAGAAAAATTCTATGAAAAGCAATCATTATAATAATGCTCAGTATAGACATAGGTAAACAACCATGACAAGGGGAGAGGTTTTACAAAATTTTACTAAATATTAGGCATATCTATATCTATATCTGTATCTGTATCTGTATCATCTATATCTATATCATCTATATCTATCTAAATATATAGATAGATGTTATCACTACAGTACTATGAGTCTGTCTGTCTGTATGTCTGTCTCTGTCTGTCTGACTGACTGACTGACTTACTTACCTATCATTTTTGCTTATCTGCCTATCTCACAAAAAGTCATGAGTGACATACAACAAGCAAATAAAATAAATATAAAAACAACAAATATAAAATATAAAATCCATTATCTTTTAACGAACATGTAAATGAACATACATTCCATTTGTATAGTATAGTTATACAGGTATAGATTTATTTTCTACTTTAACAGTTAATATTTAAAGGATTACAGTGTTAACTATGTAATACATAGTATGAATACTTATTACCTAGACTAATAGTCCTCTATAAAATGTTCCATTTATAGTCACTTCTCCAAATACCTATATCTAATCTATCATTCCTGTCTGATACAATATGACTATTTTTTGATACCTCAAATTTTGCCATCAAAAATGATTGATTTACTATCTTTACTAAAGTGCATTATATCTTTCTATAACTTTGGAGATCTACTTTCTTTTCCTTTCTAACAAATTTCATTGTTTTATCATGCTGAGTGTTTTCACTTGAAACCTGACCACATTTAAGCTCACAGCTTGAAATTGTGGATCTTCTCTTTCTTATTAATGTAGATCTAGAAAACAAATATTTTTATCTTTGAATATTATGCAAATTTGTATCTCATATGATTTCTTAGTGATATTAAATCCTGCAAAATATGAGGTTCTTGCATGGATCTTAAAGTAATTGATTCAATTTATCCATCTAAAATATCATTTCCTGTGTAAAGTCTTTAGTACATTTCTGCGCTCCTTTCTTATTATGTGCTAAATATATATTTTTTAATCCAATTTTATGGATCCTAGTTGATTGGTAGATAATACAATGCACAGAACAGGAAAAATATAGCTTTGTTTATTGTTTCACTTTTAGTACTTTCATTTGGGCTGATAGATTATTTTCGGTTATCAATGTAGTGTCATCAGCCTAAGGGTTAAAGATGTTTCTCCAATTTTAAAACCACACTCTTCTTCTTCCAATTCAGCATTCCTTAACATATAATTAGCAAATAAATAGAATAAAGAAAGACCATGCAGCTTTGTTGTACTCCTTTGTTGTATTCCACAGTATGGACACGTTGGAATAACCAGTCTGTTTCACCAGTCTGTCCTTATTATGGTTTCCTGACCAGGGGTAGTATACACTTAGCTTCCACTTAGCTGGTTTGCAAATGTGAGCGTGCAGACACGGATGTGCTTTGGCTAAAAAAAGTGCCTAAATAGGATGCCATAGAGCCAGGTGGGTTTGCTACCAGTTCGGGCGAACCAGTCCAAACTGGCAGAATACCACCTCTGTTCCTGACTTATATAGGTATATAGGTTTCTCGTGATGACAATGAGACTCCCATTTTTCTGAGCATTTTTCACAACTTGTTGTAACTAAACCTCTCCCATTTTTCATAAAAGAGCTCACTTTTACCACACATCATTACTGTTACCACTAAAGGATAATCCACAAAATATTGAAGAGTTTCTTCTTTCCCTGCAGCAGGTTTAGGGTTAGAGAAATTATCCACCCAATTTATCTGCCCAAATATCTGTAAAGGGTTTGGAAAATGTTTTCTATCCAACTCCAGCAGGAAATGCTTCTCAGCCAAGAGATACTGGACCCTTGTACATGTAGAACTTGTGCTAATCCAGCATCAATATTCTATCCCCATGTCTCTACAGTGTTATTCTTCTGGAACAGCCAAACTGTTTTTCTTTAGGCTCAGCCATGGTGCAGCTCAAATTACAAAATTTCCATTTTTCAATTCTGAAGCTCTTGGGCAGCCATTTTCCATTTATGGGATTTCCTGCTTCACTCTGCTTTAATCTTTCTGAGTTCAGTCAAGCCATTATTCCTTCGCTATATACACAGAGAGACATATAAATAGAGGTTCTGCGCTGTAACCTACAACCATGACAACAACAGTTTCTGAGGGGAAAGGCTGGCTGCAAAATTAGTGTCATTGTGTTATTGCAGCTTTCAGAATAGTTCTGTTTCCCCTTTTCTAATGATCAAACAAAAGCAGTTAGGAATAGAAGTTTCAGCTGCCTCCTCATTGAAATTTTTAGATGAAATAATTCTGGTAAATCTGCAAGAACAACAACATATACTGTTATGTGGTCAAGGAAGCTGAGCACCAATGCAAGATCACAGATAATAACACAATATATTGTACAATCTTATTGAATAAAAACAACTTCTTGCAACCAGGCAATTTCAACTGGAAATTGGCTCTTTTTTTGGAAAACAGCCCCTTTAGTGCTGCTGCGACAGGGAAATAGCTATTTTTTCCTTTTCTGTGTGGTATTGGAGTGAATCAGTGGTGGGATTCAAAAAGTTTACTACCAGTTCTGTGGGAGTGGCTTGGTGGGTGTGGTAGGGGAAGGTTACTACAAAATACCATTTCCTCCCGGTCAACTGGGACTCAGGAGACAGAGAATAGATGGAGGCAGGGCCAGTTAGAGGTGGTATTTACTGGTTCTCCGAACTACTCAAAACTTCCTCTACTGATTCTCCAGAACTAGTCAGAACCTGCTGAATACCACCTCTGGAGTGAATACATTACTGAATTTATTCAGTATTGGATAAAGCACTGATTGAATTGTGATTTTGCCCTCTTTTATTGGTCAGTTGAAGGGAGCAGTGACCAATCACTGGGGTTCCCTTCCTATTCTCAGAATTGTGAGACAATTTTTCAGCTGGCTTCAAAACGCTTGGAGGGATTAGAGCAATGTTCCTCAACCTTGGCAACTTTAAGATATGAAGATTTCAACTCCTAGAGTTCAATTCCCATGCCAGCTGAAGAATTCTGGGAGTTAAAGTCAACTTAAGTCACCCCGGTTGAGAAACACTGTATTAGAGAATAAAAATGGGATGTTCCATAGATGGTAGAAAGTGAACCCATAAAATGGACTAGAAATAATTTTCTCATCTTCTCCTGTTTATAGTTGCATATTATTCAGCAGGCTCTGCCTACTTTTATCAAAATAAAAAGGAGCATTTCAGCATTACCCCAAAGGCCTTGTCCATTTTGGGAGCCATTTCAATGCATGCAGCCTTGTGCTATGATGGTACAATGTTGCCTTAGTCAGTCTGCCCCCATCCCCTGCAGAAACCACTGCAAATACCAAAGCATTTTAATAATTTTATCTTAATTATAAATCAGCCATCTGTATAAATATATAAACACATACATTTCCTTTTTTTGAAAGGAATTTTGTAATTTTTTCAATGATTTGAGGAGATTAAGGCTTCATATATGATGACAAGCATTGTGAAAGCATAAGATCTTGAATCCTTTTGTCTTAGTTATTGTCTAAGCAAGCAAACTCTCTGGGCACCTTTCAAGCCTTTCTAATAATATCTAAATGACGAATGTCAACAAACGCACACAGAAAATAAAGTCAGCTTGACCTTGATGGCTCTTGATGGCTCAAGACAGCTGAATTAATTTCTGAAGTCTAGAATCTTAATTTTCCTTTTGATAAATGGGAGCCTACTTGCACAATTCCCATCATATTGACAGCAGACCCTGAGGGATTTGTAGGCAGGTCTTCTCTGTCCCTCTTCATTCAAGATGATTGTTAGGACTTCGAACAGAGCGTTGCACAGTAATAAGATATAATGTAGAACATTACATCAGAATGTAAACCTTGTAAGCTATTATTGTAAATTTGGCTTTAAAAAAAAATCTGGATTAGATTAATGGTCCCTCTTATTTAGTATCCCGTTTCCAAAAACAGCACCCAAAATGATAGCAGATCATGGGAAATCTTGGGTGGTCTCAAAAAATGAAGCAGATTATAACTTTTTTTGGTATTTGGAAGGGAGACTCCTGGGAATTATCAGTGCTATAAATCAGATTGGAAGGATGAAGACAAAACAAGGGGAATCACTTCTATACTGTTGCCAAGAAAACAAGATGGATCTTTCTTTACCATTTTATTATTTGCAACCTAACAGCAAGATGAAAACAAATCATGTACGACAGGATTGTCAAACTCAAAGCCCATGGGCCGCATATGACCCGCAGGGTCCTTAAATATGGCCTGCAGGGTCAGTCTGGAAATAGCAAAGGACCAGCCCAGGTGCCCCTGCTAGCAAAAATGGGGCCACCCTACAACCACTTTTGGCCTCCAGAGTGGTCCAGGAAGACTAAATGGGGCCTCTGGAGTCATCCAGGAGGCTGTCCAGGCCCAAAACGGGGCCTCCAGAGTAATGGAGAAGGCCTTCTAGGCCTGAAATGGGGCTTCCAGAGTGCTGCAGGAGGCCATCCTTGACTCAAAAGGTTATAAAAGGAAGAAAAAGTAAAATACTTTACCTTTCAGCCTTGCAGGATTCTGCTACTATAGTCCATGTCAATAATTTTTAGTTCTAGTCTTCCTATGGAGAGAGTTTCTTGATCTGGTCTCTCTCATAAGGTGATCAAGTAGATCAAGTAAGTATTAAAAAAAAACAAAATCACAGAAGTGTATGCCTCCCTATTTTTATAAGTTTATAAAAACCATGTCTGCAGAGGTGTGGTCTCATGTCACGCCCACCATGGTCATGCCCCCACACAGTCCTCCAAGGTCAAACCCAATCCTGATGTGGCCCTCAATGAAACTAAATTTGACACTGCCTGATCAACAAAGACCCAAGATTCTTTCGTTAAAAAAACAAAACCAATTGTCTAAAAACTGAACAACCAAATGTTTGTGTCCAGCAAGAAACCAATGAAAGAAAGATTAATGAAAATGGGCCTGATTACATTGGAAATTGGGAAGATAAAAATCCAGAAGGATCCATCCCACTGGGTTCCTGTGAGGAAGCAGAGAGGAAAGCAATTCAGAATGTTGCCGATTGTTCCCCTTCTAAGCCTCCCTTTCTCATCTCACATGCGCCTGTGACCAGAAGCAGAGCACGGGACCCTTATATGCACACAAACACATTATAAATAGGGATGCAAATTACGGCTTAATCAAATAGAAGAAATTATAGTGCTATCGTCACAGCTGGTAGGCAAGTTGGAAAGAATTCTTGACACGTGTGTTTTTTCTATCTTGTATTTTTTCCCCTAAAACAGCAAGCCAGGTGTTTGTGGATAAGCACAGCACAAAAGATATTGACTTCTACCATGTTTGTCCTCAGCATCTGGTATTCATCAACGTGCTTCCTATCCATGGGTTGGGTGTTTAATATACGTAGCTGTCATGGCCCATTGTTCCTATAATGGTTCTTTTTCACTGCTTTTTAAAAAAAATGCACTTACTGTATGTGTTTTAGTTATTTGTCTGTTATATCCGAGTCATTCTCCATTGAGGATTAAAAGCAAAGAACAAATGAAAGGAAAACAGAACGTGAAGAAATTAAACACTAATTCAAATCATTCTTAATCCATCAATGATAAGAGATTGACATATTCTAAAAGGTTAAAGGTGAAAAGAGGGAAGACACCAGGTAATTCATTTCTTAATTTAGGCACACACTGGCACATTTTCGTTTATTAAAAATTCAAGCAGTAATTGATCAGCAATGTGAGTTATTTATTTATTTAGTAATTATTTAGTTATTACTAAATTAGTAGTAAGGATTACTTATTTCTTTATATTCACTCCCCATCTTTCTTCCAAGATGCTGAGGGAAGCATAGATAGATATTCTCTTTCTTCATTTGTTATCACCACACACTTATTAGATACAGTAGGATAAGTGGCAGTGTCATCTGCTGATATCATGTTTAATAGGTAAGTGTTATAATTTTATTTCAGACAATTACCAGCTTGAAACAAGATGTAAGAAGATGATAAGCCATAAGGAAATAATGTGCTCAAGTATAAATAAAATAATAAAGCATTAACCTCTACTGAAATGGACAACTAGAACTAAAGTTTAGAGCTAGCTAAGTAGGGGAGGAAAAAAATAATTATAGGTGAACTCTAAAACCAGATGCTGGATAACTATTACAACCAATTAACAATATCTAATAGTCTAAAATAGTGAGAATAAATTATAGCATATTTTTTCAAACATGCAAAGGCAAACCATCTACGTCAGATAGAACAATGTACAACTTCTCAGCCAGAAACGTGTCACAAGCAAAAATTGCACCTATGGAGTATGTGATGTCAATAGAATAGAATAGAATAGAATAGAATAGAATAGAATTCTTTATTGGCCAAGTGTGATTGGACACACAAGGAATTTGTCTTTGGTGTATATGCTCCCAGTGTACGTAGCATGACTTAGAGAGGGAAGGAGCTGCTGTGTTCCCCAGACATGGCCAAAGATACCTTTTAATGCTAGTCTTTAGGATTTCCCTGAATTGCTCATCAGTTAAGATGGTAAGCAAGCTTAAACAGGAGAGGATGATATTAAAGTCTTGATTAAATGGCAAAAATTGTTGCAGCATTTAAATTACTTTCTGGCCTAGGCTAAGATGACTTTAGGTGTATCTAAGTTTTTCACTAGGGTTGCCCAGGTGAACAAATATAATTGAGCCCTCTTTTTTTCCTGAAAACAGAAATGGAGTTTTCACTTGAGCCCATCTACTTCATCTAATATTTCCGGTTTCATTACAATGTTATACCTCCAGGTATTACTTCCAATCTGTCTGAAAATTTGAATCCGGGATTCCCTTGGGTTGGCAAACTTTAATTCTAACTATTCTCATTTCCTGTGAATGACTTGATTAAAAAAAAAGAGAGAGAATCAATGCTTTTTGATGTTTTTTTAAATTAAAAAAAGGATTATTATGTCCCGTCACCTTTCAAACTTCTGCTTGTACATCAGGTTTTCCAGTTAGATCTACATTTCAAATAAAGATGCCTTTTAAACTGATTTTAATGTAGCTTTCCCTTTAACCAGTGCAATTTTAATTAGTTCCTCACTGCTGAATTTAAGTTCACTAGCGTTGTGTTGAGAGGTTCTGAAAACAGCCTCCACTACAATGTTCCACATCATTCTATTACAATAATAAAATTAACATACAAGGATAGCAACTCAAAGGTTCCAGAAGCAGCTTAGTCCCAGTGAAAATGACAGGAACATGAATGCATTTCATGTGCCACAACGCACCATTGCACATGATGGTACAGCTGGAATATAGTCATGTTCTAGCAGAACCAGAGCTGATGCTTGCAGAAAAGTAAAAAGCAAGCGCAGCTTCCTGGAGATTTGGGGAATTGTTGTTCCAGTACAATATCTAGAAAGCATCAGACAGGGGAAAAAATTGGTGTAGGATAACCAGAGCTGTGATTTTCGAGCCGTATCTTTTGATCAAAGAAAGTCATCCTGCAGTTAAACACTTATGTGCATGAGGGCCATTCTGTACAAATTACCTCTTTTGGAATAGCTTCAAAATGCAATACTACAGGTTTCTGAAGAAAAGATATTGCAAGATAGATTCATTATTGTTAGCTCTTTCAGGGACCAGGAGAATGATCCTTACTATTTTTATAATGAATTACAGTTTTGAATTGTCTCAGTTGGTGGGCAAAGACTTTTTTGAGCATGGAAAGATGTGAAACTGTACCAGAGTAACAATTGAAGGGAGATTAGCAGGGAATAACAGGGCAGCAGGCTAGGCTGAAAAACTGAGAATTGCAGTCCAGCAAATAATCTAGCCCCTAGATTATTTGCTGGACCACCTCTCCCTGACAGTATTTGCTCTTCCTACTGGATACAATAGGACAGTGTCACCAACTGGTGATCTGTGGACCACTTGTGGTCCATGAGAAAATTTTGATGGTCCATAGAAAATTATTTGCATTTTTTATATTGCACTAAATTAGGGGTCCTCAAACTATGACCCCTGAGCCAGATACATACAATGAACGTTTATGTTGCTGCAGAGACTCTCCCCCTTCAGGGTCTTTTTGTGCAGGTTGGAGGGGGGAAGAAATTCCAACTTGGGGTCTGCTACAGATTCCTGGTGTGAGGCTTTGGGCAAAGGCTGGAGGGAAGCACCACTGGTAGCAAAGAGCCAGAGGGCCTTGTTCCAGTGAACAAGGCCCTCTGGCTCTTTGCCACCAGTATCATGGACTGGAACTAGCTGACCATCTCAGCCCGCTGAGCATCCAGGCACCAGGACCTGGCCTTGCACTCCTGCAGGTCTTCTCTCTGCTTGGAAAGCCTATGCTCAGCCTAGTCCTTAGTGAGGTGCTTCTGCTGAGCCTCCTTCTCATTCAGATCCAATTTGAACTGAGCCAGCTGTTTTGCCAACTCTTTCTTGTGGTGACTGCTTAGCTTCAGCAACTGCTTCCTGATGGGGCCCTAAGGAGCCCAGGCGGGGAAGCAAGGAGTGACTGGGTGGGGAGGGGCGAGTAGAGGCTGGTGAGGCAACCCTCGACGTGAATGACATCAAGTTGGCCACACCCATCCACTTACATGACCACCTTGCCACGGCCCCCAGCCAGTCATTAGGAAGATCATATTAGTGGTTCACAGGATTTAAAATTATTAATTTAGTGGTCCCTGAGGTCCAAAAGGTTGGTGACCCCTGCAATAGGACAAGCAAGCTCCATCCATTCCCTCAAATCTTGACTCCTAGTGGAATCTTGGAAGCATGTCTTTTCCATGGAATATCCTTATACATATACATCATGGAATAGCCTCCCCTCGGTGATTTCGCAGGATCTGAGAAAACCTTTCAGCCTTCCAGAAGACCATCAAACTTGGCTTTTCATGCTGGCACTGGATACAATGGGGATATCTAGAGCTGGTTGTGAAGTCTTCTAAAATGATAATTGAGGCACCAAGTTTTATTTTTAGTGGGTTGGGGGTGTAACAGTTTATTATTTTATGCAGGGGTGGGCTGCTATGGGTTCACCCGGGTTCGGGAGAACCAGTAGCTAACATTATGGCCAGTTTGGAGAACCGCCAAATCCCACTCCTGGCTGGCCCTGCCCACCTCACCCCACCCTTCCCCAAGAGTGTCCACGCAGCCTATTTTGGATATGAGGTAAGTGCATGGCCCATGCAGAGGCTCAGGGAGGGAGGAAACGGGCCTCCTGGAAGTTCCAGAAGGCCGGAAATGGGCCGGGGTGGCAGTTTTTGCCCTCAAGGAAAGCCTCCGGAGCCTGGGGAAGGCGAAAATGTCCATCCTGCTGTGGTATAGGAGGCCGACTAGGATACGCCCACCATAGCCATGCCGACCCAGCAACCCGGCAGAGAACCCATTGCAGAAATTTTTGAAGCCCACCCCTGATTTTATGGTTACTGGTTTTACTGTTCTAGGCCACCCAGAGTTTGTTTAAGATGGATGACCATACAAATCTTTTAAAGAAATAAATAATCAATTAATCAATCTTGGACCAAGACTGAGAAAAGAGATGGGTATGTTCATGAAGTAATGAGGAATTGAGTTTGTTGAAGAGCATATTTATCTTATTTTGTTATAAAAATGTGTAAGGGGAATTGAATGCAATATTGCAGGGGTTAATTATACTGGCTCTCAGGAATTTGATTCTGACCAACTCAAGGTTGACTGAGTCTTACATCCTTCTGAGGTCAATAAAATGAGGACCCAGATTGTTGGGGGCAATATGCTGACTGTAAACTGCTTAGAGAGGGCTGTAAAGCATGGTGAAGCAGTATATTAGTATAAATGCTATTGCTATAGTGAATACTACCAGATAACCATGAAGGGCATTTTCACCCAAGGACTCTGAACTATTTCAAAAGCAGCTTTTCTCTTCCCTTCTGTGATCCCATTAAACTGGTTGTATTTGATGCCCAGCTAAATCTCTGGATTCAGCTGCAAAATATTTGAAGTTGTGATCAAATTAACTCTTTTTTTAAAAGCTCAATGGCCTTGTGAAGTTTGAGGACAATCCATTTCTCTATTACCAGAAATTCCTGGCAAATCACACTTTGAGTTCCCAAATATAGGAGCTAGTTCTCACACGGTCTAAACTAAACAGGCTGGACCAACAATCAAGAAGTAAACAACACCGCAAACAAGGAACTGCCAAACAAGCTAACAGTAAACAGCCCAACCAAAGAACCCCCAAGGCCACTCCCACCAACACTGACAGGGCAAGCCGCTAGAATATAAAGTGAGAACAAACCCCCTTCTTTACTAGCACTGATGTCATCTAACATGGGTAATGAAATGTCTGCAGGAAAACAACCAAGCTCAGAAAGCACCAAGGACCCCTCATTTCAACTCTGAGCTACAAATATTCTCCTTTATCAGTAAGGATTGAGCTACTGCTAGATAGGTTTTCTGTAGTTTACATGATGTTTTGGGGACCATTTATTGTTATTTTTGTGCTTTTTTATTTTTAACTGTAAGCTCCTCAGAGTCATTGGGAGTCATGTGGCCTGTAAATAAACAAGATGTTACAAGTATAATCACTCATTATTTTCTGAAAAATGCTGACCGACTCTTGCCAAACAATAGAAAGCCTACAAGCTGAATAATGATAGTAACTTCTCTCTATAGGTAAATAAATAAAAATAAAATGTCTCTGAAAATAGAGGCAAGATATAACCATGATGATCATAGTGATTAATAGCTTTATCCTCCATGAATTTCCTCAAAGTGAATTCCATAGTATAAGTACACAGTGCCTGCTACAGAAAACTATGGTATGTAAAAACCAAAGCAATTGACAATTTCTCATTTAATACATTATCTTACAATTCCCCAAGCAATATATTTTTTTAAAATTCCAGTAGCACATCAGTGTCAAAATAGTCTAACTGCCTCATTCCCCACAAACAATTATACTTAAGTTCTTGAATTGGTTAAAACAATGATTACTCGGTGAAAGTTTTGTTACTTAATTACCTGATGAAAAAGTTACTGCCCTGCTTCACAAAAATCAGTTTGAGAAAAAAAAATGAATATTCTTCAGGGGGTTATGCCCATATTTTTCTTACAATGGAGATTATGTACCTTGAGGGAATATAGGTAGGCTATTAAGTAGCATGTTGAATACAATGAACATGTGCAGATATAAATGCCTACACAGGCGGCCAGACTGTAAGTATTTGATTCCCTCTGCTGGATGAAAAGTGGTTCTGCAGGTTACTCTGAATCATCCAAAATCTCTATTATCTAAAAAAACTTTTTTCCCTGCAGTAAAAAAATTGCTCACAAGAATGTTAAGAAAACTAACATTGGTAACTATGGTGGATACAGAGTGCTTAACAAGATGACTTATAGATTTCATGGACTTCTTGTGTGAGTGACACATTCTTTCTACATGATTTGCATACTAACAGCATCTTCTCAGTAAAAAGTAGGACAGAGTACAGATTTTAGTTTAATAGTAAAAGTAAAAAAAATATGGAAGAAATGTATGTACAATTTTAAAAAACGCTCATGCCTGATTGTTCAATAATTTTAGCAACATCATGCTTATCATGCAGACGGTTCTGAAATCCATCATCTTTAAAAGAATTGGGTAAAGATTAGGTAGTCAGCTGAGATCCCTCCTTTGTAATTAACCACTGTCCAAAGGGTATACTTCAATAAAGAGGAAGATAAGGTAAAGGTAAAGGTTCCCCTCGCACATATGTGCTAGTCGTTCCTGACTCTAGAGGGCGGTGCTCATCTATGTTTCAAAGCCGAAGAGCCAGCAGTGTCCAAAGACATCTCCGTGATCATGTGGCCAGCATGACTAAATGCCAAAGGTGCACAGAACACTGTTACCTTCCCACCAAAGGTGGTTCCTATTTTCCTACTTGCATTTTTACATGCTTTCAAACTGCTAGGTTGGCAGAAGCTGGGAAAAGTAATGGGAGCTCACTCCATTACGCAACACTAGGGATTCGAAACGCCGAACTGCCAATCTTTCTGATCATGTCCCTAGAGGGGTGGATGGGAGGGAGATATGGGAGATAAATGTTTGGTAGTCTAAGCCTGCTCCTTATACCCAGGGACTCCTATTCTTTCCTTAGTGCTTCAAGAGAGACACAAAATCTAAGAATGGCCCAACAGAGAAGACGATATGGATGCAGATAGTGAAAATGAATACAGGTGAAAATGAATACTTAACTTACAATGGTTCACTTAGTGACTGTTCGAAGTTACAACGGCATTGAAAAAAATGACATGACCATTTTTTACACATATAGTATAACCATTGCAGCATCCCCATGGTCACGTGATTTACTTTCAGATGCTTGACAACTGACTCACCTTTATGATGGTTGCAGTGTCCTGTGGGTCATCTGATCCCTTTTGCGACCTTCTTGACAAGAAAAAGTCAATGGGGAAACCAGATTCACTTAACAACTGTATTACAACTGCAATGATTCACTTAACAAATGTGGCATGAAAAGTTGTAAAGTGGGGCCAAATGCACTTAGCAAATTTCTCACCCAGCAACATGAATTTGGGGGTCAATTGTGGTCATAAGTTGAGGGCTACCTGTATAATAAATGAAATGCCTATTTCTTGAAAAACTTTAATATATTTCATCTTCTAGTTTAGTATTTAATTGCTCAGGGCTGTTATGAAAGTGAAACTTGCAGAAATATGAAAGACATTTCCTTCCCCCAAGGTAAAAGTGGCAGAGATGATTTCTGGGACCTGAAGTCTTTACATCTAAAGGCTGCTGAGGATGAGAAGCACTGCTCTAGAACTTTTAAACTCCATGACACTTTCTAGATTCTGACGTTTCCATGGCAGTAGCAGTGCAGTTGCTGAGCCATCAGGAGCAACTCCATGAGCCACCAGCAACAGCCTCCTCCACCCCCTCAGCCACCACCCCCTGTATTCTTCCCCTCCCTCTATGACCGAACTACCCAAAGCACTAACCTAACCGATTGTGCTCTCTGGAGGAAGCTTTTTGTGCCATTGCGAGGAGGGGACGCAGCAGCACCAGCTGGGCCTCAGCGCCCTCCACCTGGTCTTGGGTTATTTCCACTCACAAGTGAGCGTTGTTGCCCCCCTCCCTGGCCAGCTGGCCTGGCTCCCATTCCCTATGAGCCTTTGCGCTTCTTCTGTCCTGCTTCAGAGAGCACTGAGGTACACCATCAGCAACAACCAGATGGGGAAATCTGTGAACTTGGCATCCGCCTGAAGGAGTTGGAACTTCTGGCCCTCACAGGAGATGGCTCCGATCCACAGCAGTGTGAGTAATTGAAATCTGGCTCCTCATAATCTTTGATATCTTTGATACATCAAAGTATGGAAAGGTGCGGTTGAAAAGGCTCTACCAACTACCAAAACAGAAGATCCTTGTCTTCCAAACAGTCTAATAGGACAACTTTATATTTCGTGTCTCTTTCTCAAACCCAATACTTTGACATGAAAATTTCTGTATTTGTCCTATCAATACCAGAAAGCCTCCCCACCAAGATTATTAAGTTATACCTGTGCTTTTATTTTTTGCGCAGATATGAAAACCTTCTTGTTCAAAAGCAGTACCATTGAAAGAGGAGAAGCAACTATCTACATTTTCCCCCCTCTTCATAAATTATTAGAAGTTCAATGTTTTTATTCAATAAACCTGGCAGTTCCAACCTCAATGCATTCACATAACAACTTAATAAATTTCTCAAATCATTTCCATTTAAAAAAACTACAGTTATTCTGCCCCAAATCTACCAAGTTGCAATCCCAAATTAGTCTTGAATACAAGGTGGAGAGAAGGGTGACTCCCCCACACCACCAGCCACACAGATTCTCCTGCCTATTAGTTTCCCAGTTCTGTTCTATCATTCATAATTGTCACAGAACATCAAGTTTGCCCCAAAGTTTATCCCAAGAGAGTAGAAAGTTAAAGCTCAGTAATAAGATAATGAAGAATTATCATGATACCTAATTTCTATTACTGGTCCAAAGATTTTGAAAACATTGAGCAGTTCTTTAGTTTGTGATTGCATTGCAATTGATCCAAGACCAGTCATTCTATCCTGAATATATTTAACCACTCTTGAGTCTCCAATATCCAAGTTTATTTGAATCCTTGAGAATTTTATAAATAACATCTCATGCTTTTTTATGGTCGTTGTTCCTATGCTTATGGAAATATAAATGAATATCCAGGCTAAATGTTTATATTTTTCCCTCCTGCCTAATAGTATTTAAACCAACAGTGCTCAACCATTGCCGCTTGGCAGCCCAGCATTGAGGGAGAAGGGAACCAGGCCACGTGAGCACAAGTGCATACATCTCAACTTGCACAGTTCAATTTGCACGGGTTGAGCTGCGCACATGTGTGCACGGGTGCTGGCCTGCCGCTCACACATCCCAGTTGCAAATAGTCACGAGCCAGTAGTGGGCCGCGTCCTGGGGGGTTAGGGACCCCTGATTTAAACAACAACAATAATAATGCCACCCAGAGTTATCTTGTGGTAAGATGGGTGGCCAATAAATTTAATAAGTAAATAAATTTAATACATAAAATAAATAAAGAGATGCTTGAAATAGTAACCACAGCTAGTTTTGAAAAAAAAACATTTGTTTAAAATAAAAGCAATACATGGTCACTGCCAACATTTGTACATATACTTAAAAATTTGATCAACTTTCTAATACAACCACTGAATATTTTGACTAAGTAAATATATTTTACTGAATATATTTGATCGTGAAGTTTTTCCACTAATGGGTGAAGTATGCACCCATTAGTGGAAAAACCTTTTAAAGTAAGGTCTACTCATAGGTATTCCAAGTGTAAAAGGGGAGGCAATATTCATTATGCCTCTTTCCCTTTGAAGGTTTTTGTGATCTTAACACATTTATTTTAGACAGCTGGAAGGCCACATAGGAAACAGACATCAAGAAAAAAATAAACTCCACTTTCGTTAACAAGATCTTGGCCAATTCATAAATATAGCTTGCTTAGAGTCCAGACCAATGCACTCTGAAACCAAGGAAGGAGGAAATGTTTTTAAAGTGATTTATGAAGGGTATGTTGCTATGGTGGGAAAGAACTTCTAAAACATCTTCTAATCTTTGTGATCTTTTCAATCAGCCTTTTCTCACCCAATGTATTCCAGAAGTCTTGCCATGCTTCTCCCATCTGTCCTAGCTAAGCCAGCACACCTGGTGAGCATAATGCTGGACCAGGCTATTTTTATGATTCATAATGCAAAGAGATAAGAGGCTACTCCAAGAATTTTGAGCCAATCATTTTGATGTCCAGCTGACGTAAAATACCAATTCCTAAATTGATGAGTAAAAAATAACATTTTACAAAGTAAATCTTCATCAAAGTAATTGCAGGTAGATTATTTGAAAAGGAGAACTATTTGTATCATCTGAAGATTGCATACTGAGTGGGCAGCTATAAGTGTATATTTCTGCCAGAATTGTGGAGAAAATTTAGAAAATTGATTTATTTTTGTACTTATTGATGATTTAAGTTGTTAACCCATATTCCTAAAGTCAATCCTGTTCCATCTGTAATAATAATTTTTAAAAAGCTCGCTATATTCACTCATCTTGGAAATTTGTGAATTGCAAAAAGCTCCAGCAAACATCACAAGTCACAAGAATAGTTGCAGGAGAAATACTGTGAAATTTTGATGCATCATATAAAAGCATCACACCATCACTGGTCAAATGAGTTATAGAACAATTCAGGTAGTCCTCAACTTACAATAGTTCACTTAGTGACCGTTCAAAGTTACAACGGCACTGAAAAAATTGATTTATGACCATTTTTCCACTTATGATCCTTGCCGCATCCCCATGGTCACATGATCAAAATTCAGATGATTGGCAAGTGCTTCATATTTACGATATTTGCAGTGTCCCGGGGTCGTGTGGTCTCCTTTTTCAACCTTCTGACAAGCAAAATCAATGGGGAATCCAGATTCACTCAACAATCGTGTTATTAATTTAACAAATGCAATGATTCATTTAACAACTCTGGCAAGAAAAGTCACAAAATGGGGCAAACTGACTTAACAAACATTTCATTTAGCAACATAAATTTTGGGCTTCATTGTGGTTGTAACTCGAGGACTTCCTGTACAGTCACCAACAACAATCCCTGACAAAGGAACAAGGGGTCTAGAATTTAATCTGTCACTTGTGTGCATTGCAAAGTACAGCAGCATGCAAAACACTTTCCCAAATATTAACTTTAGACTAAGCTCCAAAATCATTCTCAATGTCATTGTGACTTATTTTATTTTTATTTGCTGTTAACCACAATAGAGAATTGTATGTCTCTGCAATAGCATCTGTACATAGCTAATGTTAAATTCTACACTTTTCAGATAAGCTTCTGAAGGCACTAAAAGATGAAAAGACCCAAGATGAAATGACAAGACTGACGCTGAAGAAACATTCACCTATATCATGAAAGCTATTCACACCTGAGCTGGGAAATTTGTTAGTATGGCACAGCTATTGTGAGTGACATGATGGGGCCCATAGTCTGCCAATTGCTTCCTCCTGGACTGTTTCTACAATATTCTCATTTTGACAATAAAGTTATTTTCATCCACGCTTCTTGGAGGTGGTTAATCTTGAACTGGAATTCCCCAGCAACCTTCAACTTTTCTCCAGTATTCCTCTTGATACCTCTATGTCATTCAGTGTGTGGATCAGTTATCAATAGTATTACAAAGAAAATTTCCTTGGAGTTCTCACATATTCCCATGACGTATTTCTCTTTCTTCCACAGGAAAATGTGAATCCTCCTCCAATTTTATGCTTTATAGGAAGAGCTGCAAATGCTTTGTGCAGTTCAGAATAATAATAAAGCTTGTGGAGAATTATCATTTTAAAAATGATTTTGTTCCACAAGATGGCAGTATGCTACAAAACTTCTATCTTAGTAAGTTTAAATTCACTTTTTGTTTTTTTAAACATTTCTACCCAGCCACTGAAATTAGGACTCATTTGGCACAAATATTTGACATACCATGTTATTTTCTTCATTGGCTGCTTACCATATGCCAAATCATTGGAATTAGACTTCATAGTTACATCAGCAGCTCCTCTGCTCCATAGTTTTTATTCAAAATCATTGGATTATGGAAGAAGTTCAGTGCAATAAGTATCCAATTTCAGAATCATATTAAGAATTCTAATTGCACCCTTAGATAAGGTCAGGCTCATTGTTGAGCATTTCATGGATTGTCTTCATCCCAGAAACTAAACTGTTGTTATAAATAAATAGGGGTGGGAGGGTGTTTGTTTGTGTATGTGTGTTCAAGTTAGTGTTGATTCCTGGCAACCTGCAGTTTTCTTGGCAAGGTTTTTGGGAGTGGTTGCCATTGCCGCCTTCTTTCTAGGATTAATAGAGAGTGACAGGCCCAAAGTCACCTATCTGGATTCATATCTAATGTGGGATTAGAATTCATGCTCTGCCAATTTCTAGCCTAGTGCCTTAACTACTAGAGCAAACTGGTTCATGATAAGATATTACTTTCCCACTTCTGGCTGAGGAGACTGTTTCACTTTCAGATCTTACTGGGTTTCTTGGATATTAGAATATAAATTGATGGAGGTTTTTTTTTTAATGTTTTACCTCAAGCAACTAAATTCTTTGGCCCTGAGGGCACATGCAGAATCTGGGGTGAATCCATTTGAGCCCAGATGAAATCTCCAATAAATCACAGAAGCATAGGATTGAAAGGGACCTTTGAGGTCTTCTAATCCAACACTCTGTCTAGATGTCAGACTTTCAAGATACATCAAACTAGAAAAGCAATGCCATGTAAGCAAGGGTGGGTTCTGGCAATCACTACTGCCGGTTTGCTTGTCAGTGTGCCACGCCCGCACTGCGCATGCATGCACAGTGCAATAAAAAAATGTTATGCGCATGCGCAGAAGCAAAAAACAAGATGGAGGTGCCTATGGCGCTGTCCAGAGAACCGGTTCAGGGGCGTGGCAGGCCTGGATTGCTGCCTGTTCCAATGACCCAGGCCACCAAACCACTACCAGTTCAGTCGAACCGGTGCGAACCAGTAGGAACCCACCACTGCATGTAGGTCAGAACTGCTTTTGCAGTATTGTAAAGTGATAGACAAACTGGCTGCTCTTTAGAAGGCCAGATACTGAAGATGAAGCTCAAATACTTTGGCCACCCAATAAGAAGGAAGGACTCATTGGAGAAGAGCCTAAGATTGGGAAAGACTGAGGGCATAAGAAGAATGGGACGACAGAGAATGATGTGGCTGGATGGAGTCACCACAGCAGTCGGCGTGAGCTTAAGTGGACTCAGAGGATGGTAGAGGACAGGAAGGCCTGGAGGAACATTGTCCATGGGGTCGCAATGGGTCAGAAACGACTTCACAACTAACAACAACAAAAGTGATCGTAACAGAATCTTGCATCTCCCTCCTTCCCTTTATCTTCACTTGAATTAGGAGAGGCTTTGTCTGAGACATTTACTTACTTTTTTTTTACTGCAAACTCATCCTCTTTCAGCATTAGCAACAGCACTTAGATTAATACCCTGCCCCATAGTGCTTTACAGCACTCCTTTACAATGTCCCTAACAATCTGGCTCCTCATTTTACTGACCTTGGAAGGATGGAAGGCTGAGGCAACCTCAAGCCTCATCAGGAGCCCCACTCTAGGCTGTGGGCAGAGTTAGTCTGCAATACTGCATTCTAATCACTGAGCCACCAGGACTCCTTTTACCATTGCCTCAGTAACTGTTTTTCCTCCTGTTCCTCAAGGTCATTATCCCCTGCCCCCCCCCCCCCTTGTGCACCAGGACAAGAATTCTCAGACCATCCTAGGCAGGGGTGAAATCCACTTATCTTTGCTACTGGTTCTGCGCATGCTCAGAGTGTCAAAAAGGTAAGATAAGCAAACAGCGAGGGGGGGAAAATCTGCTGTGCCGCACGATTTATAGCAATATAAATCACGGCATCACAGCTGATTGTTGGAAAAACCAATTTGCCTGAACCGGTTTCATTTATTTTATTACGGGTTTGAGCGAACCAGTAGCATTTTTATTACCGGTTCAGGCAAACCGGTCCAAACCGGTAGCATTTCATCCCTGATTATAGGGAAGTGGCTGTCCGACCCTTAATTGAAAGCCTTCAGTGATGGAACACTCATGACTCCAGGAGAAAAGTTGTTCCAGTTTCATAGTTTAATAGCTGTTATGATCATTCCCCATTCAGTCCCTAATTTTAAGAGAATTATACATAACTGCTCTGAAAGAAGTGTCCATTATCTTCCCGTACCCATCCTGCTCCAGCCAATCAATATCTCAAGGACAATTGATACATATTGTGATACCAAATTTCCTGCAACAACCTATTAATCTCTACTGCAATTGAAGGAAGGGCATTGGCAGACGATTAGGGGTAACATTTAAAAAAATAACTGGGACCTACTGGTTTCATTTTTAGGATGCCTGAAATTCTATTTTTCTTTGTTAAATTCTGTACAAAGCTATTGCCGTAAAGATATTGAGATTAACTCCTCCAGGTCTATGGTGTTATTTTGTGCCTTCCCTCCATTAGATGCAATAAAGTCTTCTACTTTGGAAATCTGATACTATTTTGGTTCCTGGGTGATGGGAAGAATTAGATATGAAAGATTTTTAGAAACAAATAAATTTTGAATTCAGCATGTTGCCACAAAAACAAGTGGGCTATGCAAATTTGATTGTTCCGTTGTTCATACCCCTTTAAAAAAACTCTTATGATTAAAAAAATCACCTATGCCTTTAAAATTACTCGTATATGATTAGAATGTTATTACATATTAATTCAATATTGTTTTTGTTAATAGAAGTGTTACAGAAGAATATATATTTTACTGTAAAGGTAAAACTTGACATTTGGGGGCCGGCTTCATAGCCAAAAACTACCATAAATATATATTTTTAAAAATGAACACGCAGTCTTCATTATGTTCAATATTTTAAATAATATATAGTCCTTTGAGCACCAAAAACAGTGCTTTCGCACTCTCGCTTACTCTATTTTTAAGTGTGTCTGGAAAGAAAAATAGCAATGAATCTAACTTCTTTTTTTATACAAGCTCTTGGGATCTACTGAATCTTGCACTATTTCTTCTGAAATATCATTTAATGTAAACATGTTGGACAGACTATTCATTTTTATATAATTCTGAATTCACTTCCAAGTAAATGAAAAATTTAGTGCCTTTGAAGGTGCAAGACCTTATAAATAATTTTTTTCAGATGCAACAAAGCCCAAAAATAGAAGAAAAACTACTTCCAGTGAAGCCAATTATATTTGCTATATGTATTATTTAAGAATTCAGCAGTAGGCAACTGATGTCCTCAACTGTGCTTGGATTGCTTGGTGCTGAACCAGAGGACACCAGCCTATCCTTGCATGAACTGAGAGGTAAAAATATGATCCTATTAATCAGAATAGAGCTGGAAGGGACCTTGGAGGTCTTCTAGTCCAACTCTCTGCTTATGCAGGAGACCCTATACCATTTCAGACATTTGTTTCGTTGGGAAGGTTGTTGAGAAAGTGGTGGCCTCTCAGCTCTGGCGGTCCTTGGATGAAACCGATTATCTAGATTCCTTTCAGTCTGGATTCAGGCCTGGCTACAGCACAGAAACCGCTTTGGTCGCACTGATCGATGATCTCTGGAGAGCCAGGGACAGGGGCCATTCCTCTGTCCTAGTGCTCCTTGACCTCTCAGTGGCCTTCGATATCATCGACCATGGTATCCTTCTGCGGCGGTTGCGGGAGGTGGGAGTGGGAGGCACCGTTCTTCGGTGGTTCTCCTCCTACCTCTCGGACAGGTCGCAGTCGGTGTTGGTTGGAGGACAGAGGTCGGCCCCTAGGCCCCTTAAGTATGGGGTGCCGCAGGGTTCGGTCCTGTCCCCCCTCCTGTTTAACATCTACATGAAGCCACTGGGTGAGATCATTCAGCGGCACGGGATAAAATACCACCAATATGCGGATGATACACAGCTGTATCTGTCCGCCCCGTGCCAACTCAGTGAAGCGGTTGACGCGATGTGTCAGTGCCTGGAGGATGTTAGGGTCTGGATGGGTGTGAACAAGCTTGTACTCAATCCCGCCAAGACCGAGTGGCTTGTGTTTTTCCCTCCCAATAATTGGCCTTGTATTCCAACTCTCAGGCTGGGGGTGAAATTATATGCCCCTCAGACAGGGTTCGCAATTTGGGAATCCTCCTGGATCCACAGCTGACTTTAGAACACCATTTGTCAGCTGTGACCAGGGGGATATTTGCCCAGGTTCGCCTGGTGCACCAATTGCGTCCCTACCTGAACCGGGAGGCACTCAGAACAGTCACTCAAGCCCTTGTGACCTCAAGACTGGACTACTGTAATGTGCTCTACATGGGGCAGCCCTTGAAGAGCATTCGGAGACTTCAGCTTGTCCAGAATGCAGCCGCCCGAGCGATTGTGGGTGCACCTCGGTACACCCATGTTACACCTATCCTCCACGAGCTGCACTGACTGCCTATTGGACTCCGGACGCGTTTCAAGGTGCTAGTCGTTACTTTTAAAGCCCTACATGGTATCGGACCTGGGTACTTGAGAGACCGCCTTCTGCCAATTACCTTCCTACGACCAATTAGATCCCATAGATTAGGCCTCCTCCGGATTCCATCAACTAGCCAGTGTCGACTGTCGACCCACCCGGGGGAGGGCCTTCTCTGTGGCTGCTCCGGCCCTCTGGAACGATCTCCCCATGGAGATTCGGACCCTCACCACCCTTCAGGCTTTCCGCAAAGCCGTTAAAACCTGGCTGTTCCAGCAGGCCTGGGGCTGATAAGTTCCCAGCCCCACTTGAATGGTTGTGGCTGTTGAGAAGTTTTTAATTTGTTTTTTTGTACTTGTTCTGTCTTCTTTGTTTTTTGTAGTCCCCCTTTCCCTATTTGGTTTGTTTGCTGTCCTGAGTCCCCTCGGGGAATAGGGCGGCATACAAGTTTAATAAAATCAAATCAAATTAAACCTACAACTTCTGAAAGCAAGCTATTCCCTGGTTAATTGTCCTCACTTTTAGGAAGTTTCTCCTTAATTCCAGGTTGCTTCTCTCCTTGAATATTTTCAATCTATTGTTTCTTGTCCTACCATCTGGTACTTTGGAAAATAAATTGACCCCCTCTTCTTTGTGGTAGCCCTTCAAATACTGGAATACTGCTATCATGACACCCCTAGTCCTTCTTTTCTCTAGACTAGCCATACCCAATTCATGCAACAGTTCTACATATGATTTTGTCTCCAGGCCCTTAATCATCTTAGTTGCTCTTCTTTGCACTTTTTCCAAAGTCTCAACATTTTTTTATAATGTGGTGACCAAAACTGGATGCAGTATTCCAGGTGTGGCCTTACTAAGAATTCATAAAATGGTGATTTTGATTCTATGCCTCAAAGGACTGTATTAGCTTTTTTGGCTCCTGCCACACATTGTTAAGTGATTGTTCCCTAAGATGCCAAGGTCCCTCACAGAATTACTGTTTTTGAGCCACATTTCACCTAATCTGTACTTGTACCTTTGTTTTTTCTTGCTTAGGTGTAAAACCTTGCTTTTCTCCACATTAAATTTCATGTTGTTTGATAGGCCCATTCTTCAAGTCTATCCAGATCTTTTTGGATCCTGAGCTTTTTCTTGCTTATTTTAGTTTTTATTTCTAGTCTGTCTTTTACAGTTGTGTTTTTGGTAGGTTGGGCTAGTTTCTTTTTACACAAAGACTGATGCAAAGAATGAGTTAAGCACTCAGCAGCTGTTTTCTCCCTAGTGCCTGTTACTTCCTTTCCATCTTTTCTCTTTAGTGGACTGACTGTTTCCTTGACTTTTTTCTTGTTATTTGTATGTTGAAAGAAACATTTTTATTATATTTTACTTTTGTTGTAAGTCTTTGTTCAATCTGAGCCTTTGCTTTCCTGACTTCTTCTTTGCAGATTCAGGCTATCTGCTGATATGCTGCTTTAGTTATGTGTCCCCCTTTCCATTTTTTTTTTACTTATCCTTTTTGTCTTTCAATTTATCAGAGGTCTTTGTGCAACCATGCTGGTTTCTTCTTGGAATTCTTGTTCTTTTTCAGTGGCATTGTGTTGGACTGGGTTTTTATATCATATTTTTCAGTGTTTCCCACGCTTCTTGAGTTGGTTTCCCCTTTAGGATTTTTATCCGTGGATTTTTTTTCTTAGGCTCCCTCTGAGTTTGTTAAAATCAGTTCTTTTAAAGTTTAAGACACTGGTTAGA
This sequence comes from Thamnophis sirtalis, assembly GCF_051295495.1. Taxonomy (NCBI): domain Eukaryota; kingdom Metazoa; phylum Chordata; class Lepidosauria; order Squamata; family Natricidae; genus Thamnophis; species Thamnophis sirtalis. Next base: position 87,812,906 of record NW_028261381.1, read on the forward strand.
TTATATTCTATTGCTTGCGCTTGCATTATATTGAATTTCAATAGGACATGGTCACTCTTGCCCAAGGTTCTGGCAATTTCAACTCCTTCTATCACTTATTCTCCATTAGTAAGAATACCCAGTATAGCTTTTCCTCTAGTTCCCTTCTATACCTTTTGGATGACAAAATTGTCAGCTAAATTGGTTAGGAATCTGTTCAATCTCCCACTTGCTGCAGAGTTTGTCTCCCAGTTAATATCAGGATAGTTAAAGTCTCTCATTATTACTGTGGTATGTTTCCTAAATGCATTGTTAATTGATTGGCAAAGAATTCATCCATTTCTTCTGCTTGGTTGGGTGGCCTCTAGTGTATGCCTATGATAGCAATGTTATTCTTTGTTCCTTTTATATTGACCCATATAGATTCTAGGATTTTATCCTTGATTTTGTGTATTTTTGTAGAGATGTAATGATCTTTTAAATATAATGCAACTCCACCTCCTCTTTTGTTAGGTCTGTTTCTTTTGAAGTTTATATCCTTCTATCAGTACATCCCAATCATGAATTTTATTCCACCAAGTTTTAGTAATGGCAAATTATATCATATCTGCCTTCATGTACTAATTCTTCAAGTTCACTCTGTTTGTTCCCTAAACTTTGAGCATTAGTGTATAGGCGTTTGAGTCTTTTATAGAGCTTGGGTTTCTTATATCTCCTACTTTGTAACTGTGATTTCCATCCTTCCCATCAATCTCTACTTCATTATGTTTTTCTTTTTATTTCCTTTCTCTTTACTCCTACTGCTTATGTGATTGGTTATATAATGGGTTTTGCTTGGAATAAGGTTATGTGTTCATGAAGATTGACCCCCCTCTCCGCCAATTTTAGTTTAAAGCTCCTTTGATAAGATGAGCCAATCATTTTCCAAATATATTGTTTCCAGTTCTAGTGTAGCCCATCCCTTGCCAGTAGCCCTTCATGTAGGTAATGCAGACCATGGTCTAGGAACACCAGTTTTTAAAACAAAGGTTCCTTTCTAAAATCCTTTGCTCCCTCATTGGATGTTGGCCTTTTGTTGGAAGTATAGGTGAAAACATCATTTATGCTCCTGATTCTTTAACTTTCTTCCCTAGCTGTTCATAATCTCTTGTTGTTGTTTTCAGATTCATTGTTGTATCATTGGTCTCCACTTGTAGGACAAGAAAGGGATAGTATATCAATGGGGTTGATTACTTTAATAAGGTACTCGGTTACATTTTTGATTTTTGCTCCAAAGAGACAATGTACTTCCCTAAATTGACTGCCTGCTCTGCAGACTATAGTTTCTGTTCACCTAAGAATTGGATCTCTTATCACCAATATTTGCCTTTTTTCATTAGGGAAATCTGCAATACTCTTCTTCTTGTTGCAGGAATGCTGGCTTGTGTGTGGTGTTTTTTTTTTAGAAACTATTGATGGATCCTCTTTTGTGGGTATCTGCATATTTTCTCCCAGGGGGAAGCTATGAAAACAATTGTTCAGTTCCAGAGTGGCTTCACTGGTGGGGCTAGAGTAGTTATTGGGGGCTATTTGACAGTCAAGCAGTATAAAGAATAATACTTTTTTGCTACCACCTGATGTCTGGCAAGTTGAACAATCAATGCACGGTTACAGGGAATTGTAAATATTCAGTGGATAACAAATGCAGTGTGTTTTCCACCTTGTGACCTTGGGCAGGGCTGAGGGAATCCCAATCACAGACTTTGGGATGCTGTGTGCAATGCTGTATAGACGAACATAATGGAATCTTCTGCATAATACTTTTGTCACTTGTATAGTTCTGCAGGCCTGCCGTTGACAGAACAGCCAGTAATACTTTTTGTAGACTGAATCATACTTGTTGCATGATGAAAACCTGTCCCTAGAGCAGTTTTGCACAATTTGAAGTTGGATTATATGTATTGAAGCTGTAATTGTTTAAAAGCACTGTTACTTTAAAAGAAAATTGCATTCATTTCTGCTGTAATGAATGTAAATAGGGACAAAGTAAATAAACTATATTTATGCACAAGATCTCACTAAGATATAGAACAGAGGAAAGTCAGCCTGACCTTGAAAATTGAAAACAATACTTGCTCAATTCTCTGGGTAATTCTTCTGTGTTGCAAAATTTTAAGAATGAGTTTCTGTTCTGTGTTTGATTTGGTTCAAACAGCCTCAGTTGCTATATTAGAGAGGACACAGTGTTCAAAATTTGAAATTATACTTATTCATTCCAGTGTCAACAACCAATCATGATTTTAACAAAGGAGAACCCAAATGGATGCCGGATATGAAAAAATATTAATGTGGATTGTACGTTTTTAAGTAAAACAGGATTTCTAGAAAAGATCTGCAATCTTTACAACAGATAGCTTAAGACATGTAAATCAAATATGGGTCTTTGAATATTGAATGTAAATCCTATATTTTTAACAGAGACAAGATGAAATATGCTGGCTGGAAAGAAAAAGGCTACATCATATAAAATATTTATATATAAATTGCATTGTATTGTAAGCTAATGCAGAAGGTTGAAAAAGCTAAATGAAATTAATTACAATGGATGCAGACTAACACTATTTTTGAAAAATCAAATGATTTTTACCTATCCATTGTCGCCCCAGGTCAGATCTCCATGGCGTTTCTTCCGTGAGCTTCTGTTTCCCTGCAAATGACAAAACAGAAGCTCACATAATAAAAAGATCTTACCTCTTGCTGCGCTGCTGGTGTTGGGATGCCCTGCCTCCTCTTGGCCAGCTGATCTTCAGGTCTCTGCTGCATATGTCCACGAATGTCCATGTATGCATGATTACATGCACACGCATGTGCACATTCGCACCTTTTAGCTAGGGCATGCATATGCATGCAGTTTTGGCATTTGGTGTCTAAAAGGTTGACCATCACTGCACTAAACCATTTACAGAAATTGAACCCCTTTTAAATATATGTTTTAGTGGTAAAAAGGGACATATAAAGTATTAATATAATATAGTCTTTGAATAAAATAGAATTAGATTTTGAGAAATATAAGATTAATGGACATATGAATAGAAAACACCATTCCTAGATTCCCACCCCACCTCCTGCAGTTTTGCAGGAAAGGTATTTAAAGATTTTATATCATTGGGATCTTACCCTAGTAAAAACTTTATGCATAATACAAAGTATAAATGAATATTGGAGAGGTTATCAGGACAACAGTTATCTTTTTAATACTTGCTGACTATGCACCCAAATTAATAAATTTTGGAATATGGTATTAACCACAGGATTTTATTAATTACTAATCAGAAACATAGAAACATCATATTTAGGTCTTTTGTAATTTTCTGATAAGAATCCAAATTTGAAAAATCACTATTGTTGTTGTTGTTATTATTATTATCGCAACAACAGAATTGTATCACAACGGCCAGTTGTTTCGCTGGATTTGGCATTGATTACTAGTCGGGCCCCACCCAGGGGCCTAGGACGTTATAAAGTATTTTCGTAATATGCGTGCAGATCCAAGCAGTGCAGCTTTTTGCATTTGACTGGTGGTGATTTTGTCAATTTTTAACTGTTTTAAATGTAATTCCAGTGCTTTTGGAATAGCACCCAGTGTGCCGATTACCACTGGAATTACCACTGCTGGTTTGTGCCATAATGGTTGAATTTCAATGTTTAAATCCTGGTATTTCACAATTTTTTTCATGTTCCTTCTCGTCAACCCTGCTATCACATGGTATTGTGATGTCTATGATTGTAACCTTATTTTTCTCAACAAGTGTGATGTCTGGTGTATTATGTGCCAGTATTTTGTCCGTTTGTATATGAAAATCCCACAAGATCTTGACCATCTGATTTTCAGTGACTTTATCAGGCTTATGTTCCCACCAGTTTGTTGTTGTTTTAATATTATAATTTTTGCACAAATTCCAGTGGATCATTTGTGCTACTGAATTGTGCCGCAATTTATAATCAGTCTGCACGATTTTTTTTACAGCAGCTGAGTAAGTGATCAACAGTTTCATCAGCTTCTTTGCAAAGTCTGCATTTGCCATCATCAGAGGATTTTTTGATTTTGGCCTTAATGGCATTTGTGCAGATAGCTTGTTCTTGCGCAGCCAGGATTAGTGACTCTGTTTCTTTCTTTAATGTACCTGTTGTTAACCATAACCAAATATTTTCACTGTCCACTTTATCTTTTATTTTTTCCAGAAATTAGCCATGCAATGCTTTGTTCTGCCAACTCTCCATTTTTGATTTTATCACATCTTTTCTGTAGTCTTGTTTCATCTGTTGGACCTTCAGTAGATTTTTGTTCTTTACTTTGATTAATAGATGTTCTTGACTTTCTTTTAAATAATCAGCCAGTGCATGTTTTTCTTCTTCAACTATTTGCTTCACTTGTAATAATCCTCTGCCACCTGATTTTCGGAGCAGGTACAGTCTATCAGTATCACCACGCGGATGTAAACTGTAGTGCATTGTCATTAGTTTCCTGGTTTTTCGGTCCAAAATGTCCAAATCAGCTTGTGTCCAGTTAACTATACCAGCTGTGTATCTTATAACTGGTATTGCCCAGGTATTCATGGCCTTGATTGTATTTCCACCATTCATTTTAGATTTCAAAATTTTCCTAACTCTGTTGGTGTACTCTCTCCTGACAACAATTTTTACTTCTCCATGTTTGATGTTATCCAACTGCAGAATGCCTAAGTATTTGTAGGCTTCATTTTCATTGCATTTAATTAGTTGGCCATTGGGCATTTCAATTCCCTCACATAAAGTGATTTTGCCCCTTTTTATGGATTTTTCCATGCCAAACTGCATTGAAATATGGTTGCTGAATACTCGGACTCTGTTTGTCAGTGATTGGATTTCTATTTCTGACTTTCCATAGAGTTTCAAATCATCCATATATAATAAATGCATTTTTAAAGCTTTTTTGGCTGTTTGATAGCCTAATTTCTTTTTTTTTTTAAATTACTGATAGTGGGATCATTGCGATGATGAAGAGAAGAGGTGAAAGTGAATCACCCTGGAAAATTCCTTGCTTGATATTAACCATTCCGTAGATCTCATTCCCTACTGCCAACTCAGTTCTCCATTGTTTCATCGCCTTTTCAGTAAAGGATGTAATATTTTTGCTAATGCCAGTTGTTTCTAAGCATTTTATGATCCAACTGTGTGGCAATGAGTCGAGTGCCTTTTTGTAATCAATCCAGACCATATTCAAGTTCATTTTTCTGTTCTTACAATTTTCTAATATCATTTTATCAATTAGGAGCTGATCTTTTGTGCCCCTGCTTCTTCTTTTGTTGCTGATCTTTTGTGCCCCTGCTTCTTCTTTTGTTGCCTTTTTGCTCTACTGGCAAGATGTTGTTTGTTTCCAAATAATCCATAATGTTATCTGCAATAATGCCTGTGAGTAATCTGAAGGTTGTTGGCAAACATGCTATTGGTCTGTAGTTTTCAGGTATTGTTCCATCTTAGTTGCATCTTTCTGAATCAAGTATGTTTTTCCAGTTGTCAACCATTCATCAATTTGACCTTTTTGTAAAATTTCGTTCAGTTGCCTGGCCAATATTGCATGTACACTGGTCAGATATTTGAGCCAGAAACCATGTAATTGGTCCTTTCCAGGTGATGTCCAATGCTTTACATTTTTACTCGATTTTTGACCATCTCAGTTGTTATTTCTAATACTTGCATTTGTTTATTGCCAATGCTTTTCTCAAAGTCATCTATCCACTTTGCTTCCTTATTGTAGTCCTTTGCATTTTCCCACAATTCTCTCCAGAATTCAACTGTGGTCTACTTTTCTGGTTTTTCACCTTTGGTGTCACCATTCACAGTAAGACTTTGATAAAAACGCCGTTGGTCTGATCGAAATTGCTGATTTTGTTTATATTGGATGATCCGCGCCTCATATCTTTCAATTTTCCTAGCTGTTGCTGTTATCTGCTGTTTTACAATCTCTATAGCTTCATTGATGTTTCTTATATCCAATCTATATCTTCTGATTAGCTGATCTCTGATTTTGCTGTTTTTAAGCCGTTCCTCATGCATGTTCTTTAAGTTCTTTAAATCTGCCCTTAATTTTTTGACTTTTTGTTCTAATCAGATTTTCCACTTTGGTTTTGATGCTTTTTCCATTATGTGACTAGGTGCTTTGATTTTAATGCCTAGTTCATTAGTGACTATTACAGCTGCACTGTACATTAACTGATTCGTTTCCAAGATGGATCCCGATTCAATTGTTGAAAGAACTGCATTAACCAAATGCAGGCCAAAATTTTCTTGGGCAGAGTTTTTAATGATGGTAAACATTGCCTTTCCTCATTAGACAGAAAATGCTCCATGATCTTGTCCTTCAATTCTTTTTGTTTTTGAGTTAGTTCATCAGTTGGTTCAATGATAACTGGTTCTGGTGGTAGTGTTGTTGTTTCCTCCCCTAGAGCTTCTTCTGGGAGTTCTACTACAATGTCTTTAGTTGTGTCTTGAGTATCAGTTATTTCCGCTTGTGATGTTGTTTTTTTAGTTTTGCAATTTGCCTGAATTTCCTCAAGTTCAACTTCACTAAACACTTTATTCCGTATAATAAATCGCCTTTGATCTGCTAGTCGTTGTTCACTAACATTTGAATCTGGATATTGTTGTTTCCATAATTCATACATTCGCTTTAAATAGCCTCTTTTTTCTGGCTCTGAGTTGTAATAACAGGCCATTATGGCACGATTTTTGTCTGCACTATATTTTTGTCATTTTGTTGGCTGGTCCACTTGTAGCCCACTTGTCGACGGATGCCTAGGGACCTCAACATCCACCGCGGCCTTGTTTCTGTTGTTGTTGTTGTTATGTGGTTAACGTTTGGTGAGATTCACAGCCTTTGGGGCTGGTTGGTAGCTTAACAGCTCGAGTCCTAACCAAGGACCTAGAAACTGTTAAGGTAACGTCGGAGGATATAAGCTGTTCCAAGTAGGATGGTTTTTTGTAGAATCAGAATGTTCAAGTCTGAGAAATTTAAAATTTCCAAATAGCGAGGTAGCCCTTTAGGTATTGCTCCAAGGGCTCCAATTACAATCGGGACAACACACGATTTCTTTTTCCACAGTCGCTCAACTTCAATTTGCAAGTCCCGGTACTTTGTGATTTTTCCTTGCTGTTTATCTTCAATTTGTGCATCTCCAGGTATTGCAATGTCAAGGAACCATACTTTTTTCTTTTCAACTATTGTTATGTCACCTGTGTTGTGGGCCAAGTGCCTGTCAGTCTAAATTCTGAAGTCCCACAAGATCTTGACTTTCTCATTCTCTAAAACCTTCTGAACCTGATGTTCCCAGTGGTTTTTGTTGTACTCAAATCCAAACTTTTGGCACAATTTCCAGTGAATGATCGTAGCAACACAGTCATGGCGTTGTAGGTAGTCAGTTTGTGAAATTTTGCTGCATCCACTGATCAAGTGGTCGACTGTCTCGTCTTTCTCATTACAGAGGCGACATTTGCTGTTGGTGGTAACATGTTGAATTTTTGCATTCATGTAGTTTGTGGCTAAGGCTTGTTCTTTAGCTGCCAAAATAAAGCCTTCTGTTTCTTTTTTCAGTGCTCCTGATCTTAACCAGTTCCAAGTTAGCTTTTGGTTAGCTTTGCCTTCAATACTTTTCAAGTATTGGCTATGCATAGCTTTGTTTTTCCCATTTTCAGCTTGCTTCTCAATTACTTCTTTCTTATATTCAGCTTTTGACTTAGTTGTCTTTAAAAGGCCTCCTTTATTTACTTCCTTAATCATTGGTTCTTTACTTTTCTGGATGTAATCATTCAAGCTGTGTTTTTCTTCTTCTACAATCTGTTTTACTTGTAGGAGTCCTCGACCACCCTCTGCTCTTGGTAGATATAATCGGTAAACATCACTTTTAGGGTGCAAAGCATTATTCATTGTCATAAGCTTCCTTGTTTTTCTGTCCAAATTGCCCAACTCCATTTGGATCCAGTCAATTATTCCTGCAGAGTATCGAATCACAGGTATAGCCCAGGTATTTATGTCTCTTATGATGTTTCCTCTACTCAATTTGGAGTTTAATATCTTGCGAATTCGTCAAATGTACTTGGCTGAAGTTAATTCCTTGACTTTATTATGCATTAAGTCAGAGGCCTCTAAAATCCCCAAGTACTTGTAGCCTTCTTCTGGTTTTCTGCCTTTATCATTTCTTCATTCTCAAGTTCTATTCCATCATCTTCTATGATCTTGCCTGCTTTGGTTGCCATTGTTGCACATTTGTCAATTCCAAACTGCATACCAATGTCTTGGCTAAATTCTTTTGTGCTTTCAATTAATAAATTCAGTTCAGCTTTTGTTTTAGCAAACAGCTTCAAATCATCCATGTATACCAAGTGCAAGATTTTAAGTCCTTTCTTTGCAAGTTCATATCCACAGTTCATCTTCTTCAAAATGATTGTCAGTGGTAGCATTTAGAGTATAAAAAGTAGGGGTGAAAGGGAATCGCCCTGGAAAATGCCTCATTTAATTTCAACTTCACCCAGTTCTTCTTTATTAGCTATAAGCTTCGTTTTCCAGAGGTTCATTGAAGTTTCCATGCATTTTTGTATGTTGCTGCTGATGCCAAAGATTTTCAGGCATTTCTTGATCCAGCTATGGGGAACTGAATCAAACCCTTTCTTATAGACTATCCAAACCATGAACAGGTTGGTTCGTCTTTTCTTTGAATTCTTTAGGATTAGCTTGTCAGTCAGCAGTTGATCCTTTGTTCCTCTTGAATTTTTGTGGCATCCTTTCTGTTCTAGAGGAAGCAAGTTATTTCTTTCCAAGTATCCATAAGTTTGGTTTGCAATGATACCAGTAAGGAGCTTGTATGTTGTTGGTAAACAGGGTATATGGTCTTACATTAAACTACATATTGAAATCAGTTTAAGAAAATAAGGGTTTTTATGTATATTATATAAAAATCATAAATTGACTAATGTGTGTGGATATGTAACATATTAGTATAATTTATGCCTTTCTTTTGTAAGATGTTAAAAATGAAGTGATCTGAATTTTGATACAGGTTCTATCTGAAGTGGTGATGAACCAGCTGTACCACAGTCACAATCGCCATTTGTGACTTTCCTTTCCTGCTTCGCAAAAGCAAAGTTAATGGGGAGGTCAACAGGGATTGTCACAAGTCCTTTGAAAGTATCTCTCCCCCTACTGTCACACCTTCTTTGCTTCCTTCACTTACTCATACAGACACATCGTTCTCTTCCCCCCCACTTTGCTCACCTGTACACACATGTACCTCCTCTTGCTTGCATACACTCACCAGTGCTTTCCTTCCCCAGGCCTCCCTGAGCTCATACATGCACATGTGCCCATTTTCTTTATGAGTCTCTCAAAGATTCTGACATGCACATACTGCACAGAAAAATTACTTGGAGGACTGAGTGACTAGCATCAGCAAGGATGTTCAGTCATGTGCACAGTTAAAAGGCCATACATTTTACAGTACTGTGATTTTATCTCTTATTGCACTGTTGCAATATATAAAAGCCAGCAGAAGGTACTCACAACACGCAGGGAGATACAACTGTTTATTTTATTGAGAGAGAATAGATCTGATATGAATAGGAAGGAGATTGAGATGTCTGCAGTATATCAGCAAAGATGTACAAGCTCAGTTGTATACCAAGCCTTAACTGCATTTCCTCGCCTGAATTATGGACCAGTTTTATATCTCTGAGCTTTATTGTTCTCCGTCAAATGGAATTAAGTGTGTAAGAATGCAAATGTAGGCGGTTCTTTAAATAGCTAAAAAAAGATATATTTGGGTAGTTGCTTATCACACTCTTTGTGTTTCTCATCTGAAAAAATATGTATTACCGTATTTTCACCCATATAACCCGCGGGTTATATGCGTTTTTTACATGCACAGCGCCCTCCTGCGGGGTATAAAAGTGGGCGGGGTATACGTAAAATATTTTACACAGATTAACTACCGGTAAAGGGAGAGCTTAGGACCACCACTTTCCTCGGGGCAGTGGGCTGGCTCGGCGGCTCGGGCTCCTTTTCTCCCTTTTCTCCCTGCTTGGGTTTCGGGACGCCTTCGTGAAAACCCCACCCCTGGCTATGGGCAAAGCGACCAGGAAGAAGCAGGAGGTGAGAGGAAGCCTGGATTCTGCAGCTCCTCGCCTTCTCTGGGCTTGGAAGTCCGGCAGAAAGGGAAGGGGAGGAGGCGGCGGCGCGGCTGTGGCTCCGTTTTCACACACACAGACACCCCTCCCTTCTTCTGCTTTGCTCTGTGAAAGGGCTTCACTGCCGAAGCATTTTGGTTTAAAAAAAAAACACAGCTGAGATCGGTGTAGGCTAAAGAAACGGAGGAAATAGCCTGCGCAAGCTGGGGGAGAATTGGAGGAACGGAGAAGAGAAACAGCTGAGATCGGTGGGGGCTAAAGAAACGGAGGAAATAGCCTGCGCAAGCTGGGGGAGAATTGGAGAAACGGAGAAGAGAAACAGCTGAGATCGGGGGGGGGGCTAAAGAAACGGAGGAAATAGCCTGCGCAAGCTGGGGGAGAATTGGAGGAACGGAGAAGAGAAACAGCTGAGATCGGGGGGCGCTAAAGAAACGGAGGAAATAGCCTGCGCAAGCTGGGGGAGAGTTGGAGAAACGGAGAAGAGAAACAGCTGAGATCGGGGGGGCTAAAGAAACGGAGGAAATAGCCTGCGCAAGCTGGGGGAGAATTGGAGGAACGGAGAAGAGAAACAGCTGAGATCGGGGGGGGGCGCTAAAGAAACGGAGGAAATAGCCTGCGCAAGCTGGGGGAGAGTTGGAGAAACGGAGAAGAGAAACAGCTGAGATCGGGGGCGCTAAAGAAACGGAGGAAATAGCCTGCGCAAGCTGGGGGAGAGTTGGAGAAACGGAGAAGAGAAACAGCTGAGATCGGGGGCGCTAAAGAAACGGAGGAAATAGCCTGCGCAAGCTGGGGGAGAGTTGGAGAAACGGAGAAGAGAAACAGCTGAGATCGGGGGGGGCTAAAGAAACGGAGGAAATAGCCTGCGCAAGCTGGGGGAGAATTGGAGGAACGGAGAAGAGAAACAGCTGAGATGGGGGGGGCGCTAAAGAAACGGAGGAAATAGCCTGCGCAAGCTGGGGGAGAGTTGGAGAAACGGAGAAGAGAAACAGCTGAGATCGGGGGCGCTAAAGAAACGGAGGAAATAGCCTGCGCAAGCTGGGGGAGAGTTGGAGAAACGGAGAAGAGAAACAGCTGAGATCGGGGGGGCTAAAGAAACGGAGGAAATAGCCCGCGCAAGCTGGGGGAGAATTGGAGGAACGGAGAAGAGAAACAGCTGAGATCGGGGGGGCGCTAAAGAAACGGAGGAAATAGCCTGCGCAAGCTGGGGGAGAGTTGGAGAAACGGAGAAGAGAAACAGCTGAGATCGGGGGCGCTAAAGAAACGGAGGAAATAGCCTGCGCAAGCTGGGGGAGAATTGGAGAAACGGAGAAGAGAAACAGCTGAGATCGGGGGGGCTAAAGAAACGGAGGAAATAGCCTGCGCAAGCTGGGGGAGAATTTGAGAAACGGAGAAGAGAAACAGCTGAGATCGGGGGGGGGCGCTAAAGAAACGGAGGAAATAGCCTGCGCAAGCTAGGGGAGAGTTGGAGAAACGGAGAAGAGAAACAGCTGAGATCGGGGGGGCTAAAGAAACGGAGGAAATAGCCTGCGCAAGCTGGGGGACAGTTGGAGAAACGGAGAAGAGAAACAGCTGAGATCGGGGGGGGGCGCTAAAGAAACGGAGGAAATAGCCTGCGCAAGCTGGGGGAGAGTTGGAGAAACGGAGAAGAGAAACAGCTGAGATCGGGGGCGCTAAAGAAACGGAGGAAATAGCCTGCGCAAGCTGGGGGACAGTTGGAGAAACGGAGAAGAGAAACAGCTGAGATCGGGGGGGCTAAAGAAACGGAGGAAATAGCCTGCGCAAGCTGGGGGACAGTTGGAGAAACGGAGAAGAGAAACAGCTGAGATCGGGGGCGCTAAAGAAACGGAGGAAATAGCCTGCGCAAGCTGGGGGAGAATTGGAGAAACGGAGAAGAGAAACAGCTGAGATCGGGGGGGGCGCTAAAGAAACGGAGGAAATAGCCTGCGCAAGCTGGGGGAGAGTTGGAGAAACGGAGAAGTAGGAAGAATGACTTGACTTCCGCAGGACTTCTTCTCGTTCAAACACACACAAACACACAAGCACGCGCGCACACACACACACAAAACACAGGAGAGGGGGAAATGTGTAAAGGGCCCTGATGGGGAGGAGGGGGAAAGGTCCAGCATATAATTTTTCCCTTTTGAGCTCCCAACCTGAGCAGTTAAGGAGTTTTACTTCTCCGTGGGAAGTAGGAAGAATGAGGCAAAAAGCACTTGAACCTTTAAGCTCCATAAACCTCAGAAACGTTTCCTACGATAAAGGAGACACACACACACACACATATCACCTCTCCTTAAAAAAAAAAAAAAGAAGAAGAAGAAGCCCTGGGTCCTAAACCAAAATTATGCAGCTGGAACAGAGTTGAGGCATGTGAAGCTGAAGCAGCAGACACGTTTGGGGGCGGGGGGGGGGAAGGAAGGCAAAGCGGGACACTTTATCTGTGTATGAGGGAGGGGGGGAGGAGTTGAAGAGGGTGGAGGTGCCTTAAAAGCCTACCCCGGTTGTCTTCAGAGCCTTTCAGACAGGCTGAATTGGTCTTCAAAGCCAGCCTAATTAGAGATACGTAGAAGTAATAGGTCCCACTTGGTATTTCCCGTCCCGATCCCCCCCACTCCCTCCCCTGAAAAGGCTGCTAGGTGGGATATCTTGAGGCACTCGACCCGCGTCCCCGCCTCTGTGTTTTGTGTGTGTGTGTGCGCGCGTGCTTGTGTGTTTGTGTGTGTTTGAACGAGAAGAAGTCCTGCGGAAGTCAAGTCATTCTTCCTACTTCTCCGTGGGAAGTAGGAAGAATGAGGCAAAAAGCACTTGAACCTTTAAGCTCCATAAACCTCAGAAACGTTTCCTACGATAAAGGAGACACACACACACACATATCACCTCTCCTTAAAAAACAAAAGAAGAAGAAGAAGCCCTGGGTCCTAAACCAAAATTATGCAGCTGGAACAGAGTTGAGGCACGTGAAGCTGAAGCAGCAGACACGTTTGGGGGCGGGGGGGGAAGGAAGGCAAAGCGGGACACTTTATGTGTGTATGAGGGAGGGGGGGAGGAGTTGAAGAGGGTGGAGGTGCCTTAAAAGCCTACCCCGGTTAAGGAGTTTTACTTCTCCGTGGGAAGTAGGAAGAATGAGGCAAAAAGCTTGACAATTGGAAAGGGCAAGGAATGAAAACGAAGGGAGAAGTTGGGGGGTTGGTTGGTTTTTCTTCTCCCTACGATAAAGGAGCCGGATTCTCCCTTCCTGCCATTTGTTCTTTGCCAGGGAATTCAACGCTTTGCCTGCAAGGATCGTGGGAGAAATGGGGGATGTTACGGGGAGAAGGGCTCTGGTTCATCTCAATGGGCAGAAAGTAAGAGGGAGGGACCCTTCTTCCTCCCTCCCTTCCATCTACCTTATTTTATTTTATTGAACTCCGTGGGAGGAAAAGCTCTCCTAGCCCCGCTCTGAAGTGAAGGAGTACATTCTTCCACGCTACGGCAGCCCTGAAGGGCCAGGAGATATTTGGGCAGCTCTTGTTTCAGTTCTACGGGCGAGGAGATGGGGGAATCGGGAAGATATTCCCTTCCTCCAACTCTCCCCCAGCTTGCGCAGGCTATTTCCTCCGTTTCTTTAGCGCCCCCGATCTCAGCTGTTTCTCTTCTCCGTTTCTCCAACTCTCCCCCAGCTTGCGCAGGCTATTTCCTCCGTTTCTTTAGCCCCCCCCCCCCGATCTCAGCTGTTTCTCTTCTCCGTTTCTCCAACTCTCCCCCAGCTTGCGCAGGCTATTTCCTCCGTTTCTTTAGTGCCCCCGATCTCAGCTGTTTCTCTTCTCCGTTTCTCCAATTCTCCCCCAGCTTGCGCAGGCTATTTCCTCCGTTTCTTTAGCCCCCCCGATCTCAGCTGTTTCTCTTCTCCGTTCCTCCAATTCTCCCCCAGCTTGCGCAGGCTATTTCCTCCGTTTCTTTAGCCCCCCCCCCCGATCTCAGCTGTTTCTCTTCTCCGTTTCTCCAACTCTCCCCCAGCTTGCGCAGGCTATTTCCTCCGTTTCTTTAGCCCCCCCCCGATCTCAGCTGTTTCTCTTCTCCGTTTCTCCAATTCTCCCCCAGCTTGCGCAGGCTATTTCCTCCGTTTCTTTAGCGCCCCCGATCTCAGCTGTTTCTCTTCTCCGTTTCTCCAATTCTCCCCCAGCTTGCGCAGGCTATTTCCTCCGTTTCTTTAGCGCCCCCGATCTCAGCTGTTTCTCTTCTCCGTTTCTCCAACTCTCCCCCAGCTTGCGCAGGCTATTTCCTCCGTTTCTTTAGTGCCCCCGATCTCAGCTGTTTCTCTTCTCCGTTTCTCCAATTCTCCCCCAGCTTGCGCAGGCTATTTCCTCCGTTTCTTTAGCCCCCCCGATCTCAGCTGTTTCTCTTCTCCGTTCCTCCAATTCTCCCCCAGCTTGCGCAGGCTATTTCCTCCGTTTCTTTAGCCCCCCCCCCCGATCTCAGCTGTTTCTCTTCTCCGTTTCTCCAACTCTCCCCCAGCTTGCGCAGGCTATTTCCTCCGTTTCTTTAGCCCCCCCCGATCTCAGCTGTTTCTCTTCTCCGTTTCTCCAATTCTCCCCCAGCTTGCGCAGGCTATTTCCTCCGTTTCTTTAGCGCCCCCGATCTCAGCTGTTTCTCTTCTCCGTTTCTCCAACTCTCCCCCAGCTTGCGCAGGCTATTTCCTCCGTTTCTTTAGCCCCCCCGATCTCAGCTGTTTCTCTTCTCCGTTTCTCCAATTCTCCCCCAGCTTGCGCAGGCTATTTCCTCCGTTTCTTTAGCCCCCCCGATCTCAGCTGTTTCTCTTCTCCGTTTCTCCAATTCTCCCCCAGCTTGCGCAGGCTATTTCCTCCGTTTCTTTAGCCCCCCCGATCTCAGCTGTTTCTCTTCTCCGTTTCTCCAACTCTCCCCCAGCTCGCGCAGGCTATTTCCTCCGTTTCTTTAGCGCCCCCGATCTCAGCTGTTTCTCTTCTCCGTTTCTCCAATTCTCCCCCAGCTTGCGCAGGCTATTTCCTCCGTTTCTTTAGCCCCCCCGATCTCAGCTGTTTCTCTTCTCCGTTCCTCCAATTCTCCCCCAGCTTGCGCAGGCTATTTCCTCCGTTTCTTTAGCCCCCCCCCCCGATCTCAGCTGTTTCTCTTCTCCGTTTCTCCAACTCTCCCCCAGCTTGCGCAGGCTATTTCCTCCGTTTCTTTAGCCCCCCCCCGATCTCAGCTGTTTCTCTTCTCCGTTTCTCCAATTCTCCCCCAGCTTGCGCAGGCTATTTCCTCCGTTTCTTTAGCCCCCCCCCCCGATCTCAGCTGTTTCTCTTCTCCGTTTCTCCAACTCTCCCCCAGCTTGCGCAGGCTATTTCCTCCGTTTCTTTAGCGCCCCCCCCCATCTCAGCTGTTTCTCTTCTCCGTTTCTCCAATTCTCCCCCAGCTTGCGCAGGCTATTTCCTCCGTTTCTTTAGCGCCCCCGATCTCAGCTGTTTCTCTTCTCCGTTTCTCCAACTCTCCCCCAGCTTGCGCAGGCTATTTCCTCCGTTTCTTTAGCCCCCCCGATCTCAGCTGTTTCTCTTCTCCGTTTCTCCAATTCTCCCCCAGCTTGCGCAGGCTATTTCCTCCGTTTCTTTAGCCCCCCCGATCTCAGCTGTTTCTCTTCTCCGTTTCTCCAATTCTCCCCCAGCTTGCGCAGGCTATTTCCTCCGTTTCTTTAGCCCCCCCGATCTCAGCTGTTTCTCTTCTCCGTTTCTCCAACTCTCCCCCAGCTCGCGCAGGCTATTTCCTCCGTTTCTTTAGCGCCCCCCCCGATCTCAGCTGTTTCTCTTCTCCGTTTCTCCAATTCTCCCCCAGCTTGCGCAGGCTATTTCCTCCGTTTCTTTAGCCCCCCCCCCCGATCTCAGCTGTTTCTCTTCTCCGTTCCTCCAATTCTCCCCCAGCTTGCGCAGGCTATTTCCTCCGTTTCTTTAGCGCCCCCGATCTCAGCTGTTTCTCTTCTCCGTTTCTCCAATTCTCCCCCAGCTTGCGCAGGCTATTTCCTCCGTTTATTTAGCCCCCCCCCCGATCTCAGCTGTTTCTCTTCTCCGTTTCTCCAATTCTCCCCTAGCTTGCGCAGGCTATTTCCTCCGTTTCTTTAGCGCCCCCGATCTCAGCTGTTTCTCTTCTCCGTTTCTCCAACTCTCCCCCAGCTTGCGCAGGCTATTTCCTCCGTTTCTTTAGCCCCCACCGATCTCAGCTGTTTCCCTTCTCCCTTACTCATCGCGGGTTATATGCGTGGGCGGGGTATACGGAAAATATTTTACACGATCCCGAAAACCTGCGGGTTATTCGCGTGGGCGGGTTATTTGCGTGGGTGGGTTATATGGGTGAAAATACGGTATTTCCTAAATCCAGAACTGATTTAGTTATTAGAATCTCTATATAAAAATCCAGGATGTAGATTTCAACTTATATATAGAAGCTGCATCAAAAAGTAGATTATTGAGTGTCTTGATTTCTCCATAAAATCTACCCTAGCTCTCCAGATTTTTATTTAACAGGGGCTCCATAAAACTGAGGCCTGACAATTCCTATAAGATCACTTACTCTTCTCCATTCAGAGAATGATGTAAATACATTCAATTACTATGAAGGTTGTGGAAATTTAAAGAAAAATCTCTTTCTTGAAGGCATAAAGATATAAAGGGCTAGAAACAAGAGAACTGCAGACATAAATAAGCTAAGTATGAATGAGCAGATAGATACAGAATACGGGTATCGTGGAAAGCAATATAAAAAACCTTGTAGGATGAATATTGCTTCTTTGATGCATTATTTAAATGACTGTTGACTAATTGTGTACTAGATGATAACTCATGCAATTCACAAAGTTAAAATGCTTGTTGCTAAAAGCACTTGTCACCTAAAAATCTACATGCCTGAGATTCAAGATCCCAATGTGTTAGTGTCAGGCCTGCATTTATATTTCTTTTAGAATTTTAGCCTGCCACACGTTCTCTTATTTCATTATGCTGTTTCTTTAAGTATAGTCGATGGGAGGGGGAATAGAAGGAGTAGGATTGTGGAATGTATTGTTTTTCATTCTTTACTAGAAGTCAAGGTCATCCTTTGTCTCCGCACTTTCACACCTGAATGGAAGCAGTTGGGCGTAGTTGCCAGTGTGGAAGAAGAAGATTGCACCATGTGATGGACTGTGGGTGTGGGGACAAGATCATGAACTTTTAACTGGGTGGGATTCTGATATAACTTCCAGAGTTGGAATCCCAACATGCCAACATGCCTGTCTTATTAAATTGGAACTTTAAGCATAGTTTTGCCTTCGAGTCTGATTTAATTCTGCATGGTATTTGGAACGCTGACAGTTAGTAGTGAAACACTTTTACAGGCATTCTATTACTTGCAGTTAATTAAAAATGCCTTTAAGACAGTGCAATTGAAAAAGTTCCAGCCTGAGACTCTTACTTTAAGGTTCCCATAAATGCAAGCAATCCAGAGTTTTTGTGGCACCAAGACATGCCTAGGAAGAGGGCTTTCACCTAGTTTGTCTTTCAGAAAAGACCAGCTCTGATGGTTCAGTTTCTTTGAACAATATGACAGAGGCTTTGGAATGAACTCAGTGATATCAAGAATCTGCATGCATTTCCACCAAGCTTCCACATTATAGTTTAATATTGATGACTGCTGGATTTTTACACATGCCTACTGTATATGCATATATATGGACACATAGATATTCATACATACATTTATACGTAACATTTTTGCAGCAAAAATACCATAGCAATACTTCTGGTTCTACAGAACCTAAAATCATAAAATTGGTATATAATTATTTTTTTGAGGTTTCTTGATGATTAACTACTATTCTCGTTGGTTGAGTAATTTACATATTATATACATAGGGATTAGAAAAATATATTTTGTTTTTGTTACATCTGTAAGATAATAAAAAAGAAAGAACTATGAAAAGTTTGCATTACTAAGATTTTTTATGAAATCATAATGTGCATAAGCAATTAATTAGCAATCTTGAGAATGTTTTTTTTTAATTGCTTTGCTGAAAAATATGTGGATACAGATTTTGAGTTTCCTGGCTCCCTGGCTTGTAAAACTGTTTTTTCAACTTGCAAATTGTATACTGAGTGTCAATAATGGCTTATATCTAGTTGATTGAATGCAGAATGTGTATTGGTTTCAGAGTTGAGAAAAACTGGGATTTGATTGCATTTATGATATACTGCCCAAAATTTGTTTAAACTAAAATTATGCATACATTAGCAAAGTATTTTGCATGTGATATAGAAGTAATTATGGCTGAAAAGGTAGTATACTAAATAGCACATAGAAAGCTGTTCTTGAATGTAAAAGAAGTAAATATTCAAGAACATGAATTAATCACTGAAATATAAGAAATTTAAGGGGGAAAAAAGGTGTGTTCTTTGTCTGTGAAACTAGAAGGGGAAAGAAAGAATGAAGATGAACTGATACTTGTAGAGAAATGAAAGAGCCTGAAGATGAATAAAAGAAATTTTCATCAAAATAAAAATGTGTTTTGGAAATGAGCCAAAAGGGCTAAATAAGGTATTACATACCACAACCTTACCCTTCAGCACCTTGTATGAATGTAAAAAAAAATGTTCACTGTACATTTATTTAGCGCATATTTATGTTAAAAAGTCTACAGTTTTGAATTATTCAGTTCTACATGAGTATGGTTACTGAAAGTGATTAGTGGTTATGATGAAGTAAATTGTGTGTGAATTGCTTACTGTATACCGAGCAGGAGGAACACGATGAAAGTATTCAGCCATGTGATTATCAGCTGAAAATATGAATGATTTACAAGTAGATAAATTTTATGACAGAGCAATTCAAATGAAGGCATTCGAGTCAAAAGTATTGGTGTCTGTCAAGAGAAAATAAAAAGTTGAAAGTATGCATAAATGACAAAAAAATAGGACACATAGATCAGTGATGGCGAATCTTTTAGGCACAGTGCCCAAACTGGATGGTGCCCATGTGCCAGAGCGCTGGAAACCTGATAACTAGCTGGCTGGCATGCATGTGCACCTCAGAAACCCGATGACCAGCTGGCTGAGCTGGGGCGATGACGCACATGCCCACAGAGGGCTCTGCATGCCACATGTGCCAGAGGTTCGTCATCACGAACATAGATTATAGATAGACCTTTTTTAGTGATTGCAATCACTCAGTGAGTAAGTGATATAGTTGCTAAATTTGAAATGTTCACCCCAGCACTGGGATAATTGAGGTTTGTATTTACATTCATTGGAGAGGAAGGGATTACAAGAGTGTAAGTAGGCGCACAATAGGGAATACACATCAAAAGGAATACCCTATGAAGGGCTCTTTCCTTAGTGAACTGCTTAGGAGGCAAACAAAAGCGTGAAATTGATTTAGGATCTGGTCAGTTTCAGCCAGTTTTCACCCATGTGAGAGCACTAATCAAGTAATTAAGATCACAGACCTGAGCTTGTTAATTTCTAACTGGCCCTTTTTAGGGAGTGTTTCCCTGCGGGGAAAAAAAACAGCTTAGGAAAAGTTAGCTTGTGTAGTTCTCTCCGCTCTGGAGTAAAGTGAAAAATGGGTCAGCCACAGACACATTGAGTATAATGGTGAACACGACTGAGAAAGCAATATTGCAAAGGTCATAAATACAGACATTAGTCATAAAGTTACTTTTCCATCACCACAGTAACTGCCATTGTCCCAGGCAGTTGCTAAACAATGACTACCTTGGTTTAATGTTACAAATGGGAGAAATGAAGACATTTTAAGATGTGCATATGCTAATAGAATAGATATTAAGTGATCTGTTGCAAGGAATAAAACATTGCCCCGCACCCAGCAAACAAAAACAAAAAACAAAGACAGCTATGCTTAGGTGTATTCCATGGAAGTCAGTTAGATATGTTTAAAAAAAAACATTAAAATTCAGTCAAATGGCAATTGGATGCTTATGAAGTACATGTTAAAAAGAGAAACAGTGTTTCTTGTTTTAAACCTTGTTTTAAACCTTGTTTTACTATTTTTTAAACCTTCAGGCTTACAATTTCTTACACCTTTTCTGTGCTTTGCATTCTGTTGCTTACCCCCAAAAAAGAATACTGTGATGGTTAAGTTTGTAATGTATGTACAACCTCATTACCCCTTTATCTACTTTAGTAAAGGATTATAAAATAACAAAAGAAAAGAAAAGAAAAAGAAATTATCACAAAACAACACAAAGCGGATACTGAAGAAATGAGTTGGCTAAAGGGTATTTTTTATTCCAACAAAAAATCCATTCGTCCAACTTGTTATCCCATAAACAATCTTAGCTCTTCTGAAGATTGCATTATAAATGAATATTTTTCTCTTAACAGTCTGCCATTTTTGAAGCTATCCTAAATGAATCAGCATATTTGCATTCAACTTTCATTCCACATGTTATTTTCATCATACTGCAATAAAACAGTGAATTACATTTATCCTTCAAAATATATAATTCTAGATTTGACAAAATCATTTTCAATATCAACAATTTCAACAGAACAATTTGTTGAAATACTTCAGCAACATATTTACAGCATATTATTTTATTCAAGTAACCAACTAGTTTTATTATTCACAACCTTAATATTGATGTCAGGCTATAAAAGTAACATTCTCTTGAGCCATGCTCATTTCCTGCCCAGTGACTACATGGCCAAAACTCTGATCATGGGTTTTCTTCACATGTTTTGCATAGCCGTGTCATTATTTACTCAAGAAAAAAGAATAGAGCTTTGTCTTAAGCACAGGTTTTTTTTTTTAAAGTACATTCATTATTCCCAACTTGAGTTCTCATTTGAGAACTCGAGACTCAAGGTTCTCAGATTCACCATTTTCACTTTGTTCAATATGAAATTCTTTTTGAATATAGTAGACGTAGAGAATTTGGTTTCACTGGAAGATTCCAAGAGCTTTTAACACCTGTATTTTTGGTCAAGTTTCTTTTCCTTTTTACAGTCAACAGAGACACTATTGAAAACTTTCAAAGGTAACATTATATCAGCACTTTAGACACTAATTATACTAGTATACTTCTTACCAGCTCTTTCCCCCCTCCCTTGGTTTTTGGATTATAAACAATGATCAAGGCTTTGAGGACATTAAGAAAGCACTCTGAAGTTCATACGTATCAAATTCTTGTGGTCCAAAATGTGGTTTCTAGCAAAAGCTGAGCTCTATTGCTTTGTTATACTCAGTCTTTATACTGTGTTCCAAAATGTAACTTACTTGACCACTAATTAAAGAATACATGTCCTTTAATTATCACAGTATTAGTTTCCTCTTGATCCAGAAAGATAAAACTTACTTTTTACATGCAGATGTTGCTACAGAGAGGTCTATATTTGTGCTTCCCCAGCACTTTGTATATGGAATAGAAAGCAGGCATTTGGTTTAACAAATGTTTACAGTGGTAGAAATGTCATCAAACAAGATACATGTGATGAACACTTGCTTATAATATATCAATGTTTCACGCAGAATGCCAGGGAATAGTTATTGTAACAGGCATGGAATTGATGTTATAGTGGCTATTACTTTAAAAGGTCCAATATTGACTCTATCAGAATTGGGGAAAACAGGGCATTTAATTTAAAAGCTATAGGTTTCCTAATGATGAAAACCTACAGAGCAGAAACCCATCAAACCTGAAATTCAAACATTTCTGTCTGCTTCTTGGCTAACTTTGCTACTTCTTCTCTTATTGCCTTCACCAAGGCAGTTGTAGAAAGATTGTGGACAGGATTGATTGAAGCATCATTTTCTATTATGCTTTGATGAGATCCAACTGTAGCAGAGTGCAGAGCTTCTTCCAGACTTGGATACAAATCTGCTGATTCACCATACTGAGGATGAAGCATCGAAAGACAGTTGTGCTCATAGGGTGGATGTGAATATGCTTCTAGGTAGCCAGGGTGTGGAACCTACAGAAGATTTTAAGTAGAACGTGAACTCCTCTCACTTAAACAACAACACAGAACAGCTGCAGTCCCTACCTCATATAAATATATCACTTGGGAAAAGCTGTAAAATAATCAGTTCCATTACTCCAAGGGAAATGCCATTTTTGAGTGGAAATCACTGAATGAAATCATTTTCATCAGAAATAAATAAGCTCCTTGTCAAATCAATTGTTTTCCATTCCTCAGTTATCTGATGGAACATAGTAGATCCATACTGTGAGCCATACCGAGAGAGGTACCGTTTTCCTGAAAATAAGACCTCCCTGGACAATAAGCCCAATCAGGCTTTTAAGCGCTTGTGCTAAAATAAGCCCTCCCCAAAAATAAGACCTCTCTGAAAATATTGCATCACAGCAGCAGCCATGAGGTGACCACACTCGCCACCTCTGCACTTCAAAAATAATAAGATCTCCCCAAAAATAAGGCCAAGTCCTTATTTCGGGGATCAAAAGAAAATAAAGACACTGTCTTTATTTTTGGGGAAACATGGTACTAACTTCTCTAATTGGAATGAGGCTTCTCTTTTCCTTGGACATGAGGGTACATGTCCCAGTGGCATTGCCCCATCCTCAAAACAGAAAAGGTTTATTATCAACATATTGAATCCTAATTCACTGAATTAAAACAAAGGTGTCTTTTCTGAATATATAAGACTATCATATTACGTAAGATAATAAGGCTTTGAATTAGTTTGGAAGTAGTAGAATAGATATTCTGGATATTATTCTATTGGATTTTTGTTATTTTTTAAAATCTCTGCATGCTATAGAGGCTGGGTTCAAGTAGAATCTGAAAACAAAACATTAAAATCTAGAGATTAACCAGTGGCTAGAGTGCAGTACTGCAGGCTACTTCTGTTGACTGTTGACTGCTGACTGCGTGCAACTTGGCAGATTGAATCTCACCAGGCTCAAGGTTGACTCAACCTTCCATCCTTCCGAGGTCGGTAAAAATGAGGGCCCAAATTGTTGGGGGTAATATGCTGACTCTGTAAACTGCTTAGAGAAGGATGTAACAAAGCACTGTAAACCAGTATATAAGTCTGAGTGCTATTGCTATTTTGTTCTGCATAAATTTTGTATAATAGTCAATGTCTACTCATTTAATAACTAAATTAAAGCTAAAGATTGAAGCTAATAATAGGTTATATACCCCCTTTTCCTAATAATCTTACTAGTGAAGTCAATAGTTCCTATATATAACAATTTTTGAGGATATTTTATTGGAAAGATTAATTTATTTACTTTTTCTCAAAAATTATGGAACATTATTGCCTTTCAAAACAGATGTTTCATTCAAATTGATTCAATACACATAAAAGAGAACATAATATTTGTTTAAAGTCCAAGGCAATTTTTTCAGATAAAGAAATTGCAGAAAGAGGAGAATTGATATAGCAAAAGATTTATTTTTCTATTCACGTGATATAAAAAAGTATGTAAGGAAATCTTCACACTAGTTTGGAGAAAAAATACTGCTTAGAAAGGAGTTACTGGACATGGATTGTGAAATCTGGGCAACCACTAGATTATGTACAGAAAACTCCATATCTTTGCTATGAGCTAGTGGTCATCTTAGTATTTACAGCACAGATGTAGCCATTAAATGGGAGCAGTTCACTTTTCTATTTCATATCCAAGTCAGAAAGCTTTGAGTACCAGAATATATGTTTTTGTTAAAAGTTTGTGTGTATATGATTTCTTTTCATGTTAGGCAAGGACTTCAATCAATTTTCATTTTCAAAACTTTTTTTCAGCTTCTCAAATCTTTTCCAGCTGTCTTCCTTTTCCATTATACAATTTATTGGAGAATTTAAAGCATAAATTTCATTATCTCCCTCAATAAACAGATCAGAAGCAGTGAATAGGAAATAATTCCTTCTCTGTTCCAGAAGTACTCTTGCTGATACCTAGCACAATAAGTATCCTCCTTAAATTTCATAAAGAGGGCTCTACAAAATCTGCTATTTTTTAAAAAAAACTTTCAAAGTTAATATTCATCTTCTTTCATTTATTACTTATTACTTCAATTTTGAGATTACCTGACCGGGGGGGAGGGGAGCTTACAAATAAAAACAGAAAATGTCAAGAGAAGAAAGCTAAGTGGGAAAAAAGCTCCCAAAAATAAGTAGCAAAAAGAAAACAAACAATGGAGTTCAATCACAATGCTAGCCCACAACCAGGTTTGGTTGGCAGAAAGTCAAAAGGATATAATTAACAACTACAACATGTGTGTGTGTGCGTCCGTGCGTGTGTTTGGGTATCTTAAACTAGACGCATGATGTTCACAGAAGGGGTAACTACAATAAAAATTTACGAGGCACCTAATGTTTTAAAGATAAAATCAAACTACACCCCTGTTACTCAACTAATGTTAAGCTAAACTTGTTAAAAAACCTACATCTTGGAATAAAGCACTAGAGGCCAGTATTTCTCTAGTTCAGGCCCATAAAAATGGTAAAGCAGAACTACAATGCTGAGAAATCCAGAGATGCTAACACTTTGATCAACTCTGCAAATCTGCATTGTTTCATAAGATCATTGTTGCCATTATCTAAAAATTCTTCTACTTTTTTCTAAATATAAACGGTAGAGATAACATCACCCAAAGGATAATGTATTTTCGAAAGAAAAATGTTACCTGATTAGAAATTGTACTTTGCAGCTTGTTGTTTGATTTGCATGAAAGAGTGGGTATTGCTGGGAAATAGAAGACTTTTAGAGTTAAAAGAATATAAGATGAGATTTGGGTTGAATGGATATTTGTGATATGATAAAGGTAATGCTGATGTCAAAAATCATTGTTATATATGCCATATTGAAACTATGGAATAAATGCAAATCCAGACTGTGCCCCCAAAATATCTTTACAGCTCTCAACATAAGAAACATTCTATACCAAAGAAATAATAGACCAACACAAATTAAAATATTTTGAATATTAGAATTCTGTCAAGGGGGATATGAAATAAAGAGAACAATTGATGGCAGAGGGATATATGGTTGTCTTATTTACAGATATCAGAAGGATTTAAAGTAGATAAATTGCAATAACTTTTATTGATAACATTTATTTTATCACTTTTTGTTGATTTTTGTTTTTAGAACCATTCTTTATTTAGTGTCTAGCTCATTTAGCAGCCATTCAAAAAATATTATGATGGTAATAATAATAAATATTTTTTGATTAATTTGTACATTTACAACTAAATTTCATGAAGCTAAAAACAAAATTGTCAGTGTGAAACTGATTAAAGTCTAGTTAGTTTCAGGCAGTACAAAGCAAAGAGTTTTAATCAAATAATTAAGATCACAAAGCTTCACTTCTTAATTTGCAGTTAGCATTTTTTAGGAAAGAGCTGCACTGCCAAGAAAAGCAGAAAGAGTTATGGTTTGTATATCCAGTCTCTCTATCTTGGGGGAGAGGGGAGAAACCAGAAATAAATGGGTCAGGAACAGGACACTGCACAAGATAACTTTATCTGAATGAGATGGCAGGAACCACTGATCTACATGGCATCTCTCTTTCCCAGTCATAAGTTTACTTAGCAACCATTTTGTTTAGTGACCATTTTGTTACTGATTTAAGAAACAGATTGTGCTCTCTAAGGAGAGAATGTACTATTATTTTAATAGTTAATTTGTATTTCATTTGCAGCTTGTATTTTACAGAGACTAATACATATAAGATGGTGTTTTAGACTCTTCCAAAAATAAATGATCTAGAACACCATCCTGACACCCAAAATTAAGTACTGGAGTCCTCTATTTTACTCTTTTTTAAAAAAAAAAAAGGTGGGGGTTCTCAATTTATTCATTTTAAAAAAAAAATCTATTTCAACTCTTCATTTAAAAGCTTACAAGGTGATTTATACACAATGCTAGAGCAGAATTCTCTCAGTGCTGATTTCCTAGTCATTTTAATTTAAAAGAAAACACCACCAACCCACTAAATATTTTCCATACAAGATTTTATACACAGTGAATCTTTGTTTCCATCCATATTTTTGGTTGTTGTTGGTTTTTTTTCTCATTTCCTTGTTTTTAAATAATTTAGTAATCTGTAAACTGCTCAGATTCACTGGGAGTCGGACAACATATAATATCTAAATTATTATTACTATCTGTTTATAAAAATTGAGTTGTGACTGGCAATGTCACAATTGCCAGTTCTTTTGCTGGTACTGGCCTTCATATGCATCAAGTTCTTCTGAAGAAACTAGCATGTTGTAATGTATGGGCGTAGTAAATGTATGAATTCAAGCAATGTGGTCCTTTGGCAATTGGCTGATGGAAATTTAGTCAATGCAAGGATTTTCTAACCACCACCCAAGATTTGTTGACATGGCATCCAGTGCACCGATTATCATTATTATTTAATTTACAAACTCTATCAGAAGAAAACCAATGTAAACCATATCTTCATCAATACCATGAAGTAGAAGAACTAAATACAGGGAGTCCTCAACTTACAACAGTTCATTTAGTGATTGTTCGAAGTTACAACAGCACCATTCGAAGTTACACACTAACCTATGACTGTTTTTAACACTTATGACCATTGCAGCATCCTAATTGTCACATGATCGAAATTCAGACACTTGGCAACTGACTCATATTTATGACAGTTGCAGTATCACAGGTCATGTGACCACTTTTTGTAATCTTCTCATAAGCAAAGTCAATGGGGAAGCCAGATTTACAACCAGGTTACTGATATAATAATTGCAATGATTAACAACTGTGGCAAGAAAAGTCGTAAAATGAGGAAAAACTCACGTAACAAATGTCTCATTTAGCAACAGAAATTTGTGGCTCAATTGTTGTAAGTCAAAAACTACATGTATTTAGTAGATTATGTGTTAATAATTATGTAAAGTCTGTTTTGGCATTGTATATCTCACTTGATCACTGAAACCATATAATTCTTAACTTTGTGTTGTTTTCCAATTATTTTGGGGAATCACCATCAGATTGGGCAACAGTTTGTCTGAAATGGTATCGGATTTCCTGCTTGAGCAAGAAGTTGGACTAGAAGATCTCCAAGGTCCCTTCCAACTCTGTTATTCTAATATGTATTTTATAATTATAATACTCAGCTTAAACCCAGTTTTCGCATACTAGAAAAATTCAACAATGCATGTAACAACTATTTGTTATTTTGCAGTAATAACTTTTTATAAAAGGAACCTAAAACATTAATGAACATTAGCAAAGTGAGCTTCCTGTTGTTGTACTGTAACATCATGCTTTAAGTTCTCTTCTGGAAATGGCTAGATAGCTGAGTAATACAATCAGCAATTGTGTAACCAGTATCATTCACATTCCATTACATATGTGAATGTGCTCTTCTCTTCACTTTTATTATTTGAATGCAAATCTTCGAAAAACAATGACAGCTTTTTAAATTTGTGCTAAAACCTACATTTGGAATCCCAAATTTTGTATGTTAATCAGTCACATAGTCTACACATAATTTATAGTATTCTTAGTGTATTGTTTGCTATTTAGGTTTTTCTCTCATTTATTTTGTGTTTATTCTAATTCAATTGTGTTAAATTTATTTTAACTCAATTTTTAAACATAATTTTTATATTTGAATATTTTTATAGTTCAGTAGAGATACCTCTTGGCCAGAAATTGAGTATCATATATCTTATACTACTCTTAAGTTGTTTGTTGTATACTATTTGTATTGGCCATATGATTTCTTCAATCTGCTATTTAATTGCAAGTCATTAATCAATATTCTTGTTGAATTTAGTGTATTTCTATCAATTTTTTTTTCTTGAAATAACAACAACAATATTTTTTTAAAAAAGGAATACAGATAGTCCTCGACTTACAACAGTTCATTTAGTGGCTGCTCAAAGTTATCTCATTGAAAAAGTGACTTATGACCATTTTTCACACTTACAACCATTGCAGCATCCTCATGGCCACATCATCAGAATTCAGACAGTTGACAACTGACTCTCATTTATGAAAGTTGCAGTGTGCCAGGATCAGGTGATCACCTTTTGGGACTTTCTGACAAGCAACGTCAATGGGTAAATCAGATTCACTTACCAACTGCAATGATTCACTTAACAACATTGGCAAAAAAAGATTGTAAAATAGGGCAAAATTCACTTAACAAATGTCTCACTTAGCAACATAAATGTTGGGCTCAATTGTGATCATACGTCGAGGACTACCTGTATATATCAGTTTACTCGGAGATACAAGTAGTAAAATAAAATCTGCTCAATTACCGAGTCATCCCATTGTCCTGGGATATCATAGTCTCCAGCATAAGACATCCAAGCCTGATTTCTGTATGCTGCAGGTGTTGCAGGGAAGAAATAACCTGTGAACCCAGGTCGGTTTGCTGCTGGGATGGCAAACACTGCTGGAACTGTATTTCCTATCAAAAAATAGGGAAGGTAGTTAGTCATCGAAACACATTTTAATCACAGAGGAACATTTTAAAGGACATCTGAGATGTTCAAAATAGAAGATCCCATTGTTTAAGTGGCGATGGAGAATTTCTTGCCAAAAGTAGATCATGTATATTACTGCATCTGCACCTAGTGCCATGTTGCCACTATTGTGGAATGTTTTGTGGAAGAGACGGCACCTATATAAAGAGAGATCAGTACTGACATTCCATGTGATACAGCGAAGACGGCAGCACTATATTCATGCAACTAATAGTGGTACTTGTTCATTGTCCAAATGAATTACTGTACCAGCTTTTCAGTCATTATTTTCATCAGTAAGCAGCACAATGCAGATGCATATTTTTGGATTTATGAAGAGTAGAAAGAGATGTTCCTGGGCATGTTTCAAATAAAACTTGCGAGTATACAAAATGTATATGTGATATGAGAAACCAAATAGATTCTTGTGTTTCTCTAAATGTGTTGCTTCTTTTGTACAATTATTAGCTGAAACATCAACATAGTTCATTTTCAACAGAGTATTATTGAACAATGAGCAATCACAATAGGATTAAGAGTTTCTGGAAAGCACGGTAAACATCTGTTTCGATTTTGTGAAATATGTTTGTGTTAAATATATTTGTGTGTAACAGTGCTTTTGCATGTTTGCAAATCTTTCAAATTCTGTGAAATTTTGTGTTTAGTCACGTTTTGAGCAAAATTGTTGGATTATTAAAGAATGAGGGAATAACATAGATATGACTGACTTAGGTTGTGTGTGTCAGACTTTAAATAGTTCAAATAACCTAGCTGTCAACTCGCAAAGCATCCCTGACCTGCTTTAATGTGAATTTAATGTTATTTAAATCTTCAATTCCAGAGAAAAATCCGAGTAAGTTTATATATAACTATATCTCAAAACAAATATAGTCACAATCTTTCTGTTTTCTGATGCTTTCTAATGTCTTCATTAAGAGTTTACTTGTCCACAGAGATGACCTTCTTCATCAGTTGACAAATAAATAGATTTTTCAGTGTCTGTCACTGGTATCTTCTGGGACGCACTCCTCAAATTGCTGCTATCACATTACTGTTCCCAGCAAAAATGTTGCAAAGTATTTTTTTTTTTAAATGAACCCACTGTTATCTTCTGGTCATGAAGCACTGCTCTTAGAGACCAAAGACAGCAATTATTCACATGTTAGGGGTTTAAATGTTCCAAGTTTCCCATCATTTTTTCTGTAACTCAAATTTTAAATAATTAAGTATGCAAGCTCAATAGAGCCAGGTTCCTTTTCTTTTTTCTTTTGCTGAAAAGAAAATATCCATGTTCGGGAGACAGCCAGTAGCATGTGCTATTAATATTTTATTTTCTGAATCCAATGTAGTTTGGTCTTTGCTTTGGCATACTGTTAGGATCTTTTGTGGTTGCTATTGATATAACTTTTGGAGCCTAATCTTATCCATATAAACTAACTGAATTCAATGGAACTTATTCTTCTGTAAATATAAAAACATCTACAGTTTTCTTCCTAAGGAAAATATCTCCAGAGCAATGTTAATTTTGAAACTGTCTGCATATGCTAATTTTGTTACAACTATCTTTAGTATATGTAATATACCTCTCTTGGAATAATATTTCAGTTTTATATATTACAGAATTTGATAAAATTTATTGTAACCTTCTTGTGAAAACTCATTAAGGACTCAAGAATTACTCCATCAATTTAAGTTCTAAATTCACCATCATATTTATTTATGAATACTATAATTTTATTTTCCTTCTTTCTTTAGTTCATCAGAGCATCTATGCAAAATGTACTAATGCCAATGTGGTTCTCATAAGATCCTTCAAACTTGTGTTCCTTATGCCTCTTACCTCCATTTAACGTTTACGTAGGAATTTATACAGATTACAACAACCAGTGAATAGCACTTAACACCTGCCATGATTGTTACATTATTGTCATCAGTTGCTATTTCCTTTGCAAGAGCGTATTTATTAAACGAAACTGCTCTCTTTTTGTGTCTTATTGACAAATATGTTTGAGTATCTCAAAACAAAACACTTCACACACATAGAATGTTAAACAGAAACAATGTATTTTAATAAGACAAAGTTCCATTTTTCCATTTCAATTTACAACATAGTTTTCCAGCCTTCTTTGTCTACAATGGGCTTCTCAAGTTTGCGCAAATGTTGCTTATGGGTTTACAAGTTATAAAAGGAACCAAATAAACCAACCAAACAACCTTCATTTGGGAGAGAATATTAGAAGTTAGCCCCATATTGTATGTTTCTTGAGTTATGTCTCTTTAAGATCTCTCTGAGGTGAGACCTTAAACTCTGAATTTGAAAGGTTTCATGAAATTATTTCTTCTGTCGATGAATAAACCCGTGAATGAATATAGCATACGGTATATTTAACCTGATGGGCCTCAACAATTCTAAAAAGAGCCATTCCAATAGTAATAATAATAGTAGTAATAATAGTCATAATAATAATAATAACAAAACAGAGACATCATATTACAAACAAAGTCCCTTGAATCCATAGGTTGGAATGATTAGATTTAACACAAGTAAATTATGAAATTATAAAATATTTTACTGCTTAAAGGCATTTCCAGTACCAATATTTATACCACAGCTGTATATTTACACCACACTTTACAATCACAAAGATGGCTTGTAACATTAAATCCAGAATAAGGTTAGTGAGGATCTGCTATCCTGCTGGACCAATTGTAATTTTCCCTTGAGTAGTCACAATTATAAATATGCATCCCCCCAGAACTAGAAGGCTGCAAACCAACACAAATAGAGCAGAATTTTAGAATTTTTTAATCCATGTTTAGAGGGTTAGGAGAGGGGGGAATGGAAACTTTTCTCCACCGTTCTGAACTTGAGTAGAAGACCAGCAGTGAGCATTTATTCTATCCTCAAGTTAAACAAAGAAAAGAAGCAAGGGAAAACCCACTGCTCCAGTGTAAATATGAAAACTCAGAATTAGAACCCGTATAAAAGTCACCATCAATACAAATTATGTAACTTGCATTTTCAAACTTTTTCTCCTGAAAAAGGGAAGAACTGTGATCATGATTGTGCAGACCACTTAACCGGACTCATGTGGCCAAGCAGAAATCTTAAAATACTGGTGGTGGCAGTAGTAGTAGCAGTAGGCATTTTAAAACTGTGAAGTTGTTATAGATGGTTTATTCTCCTACAAACAACTTACTGAAATTTGCTTAGACTTTGGGAATTTCATGCTAACATTATGAATCCCTTATAGTTCAGATTCACTATAGAAGCATGTAAGAAGCATCAGTGAAGATAAAGCAGTTCTAATCCCTAGGCCAATTTCAGGGTATATTTTACCTATTCAAACAGAATATATGGCTCAATTCTCATTTATTCCCTCAAAATTTCCTAGTAGGATTAGAAATCAAGATGAAATGTGTTATTGTTCCAGATTCTCTTTTCTGAGGTAGTCAAAATGGTTAGAGAATCCCAAATTATTTCTTGTAGTTAGTAATGCCAGTTGAATTGCTGATCTTTATTTTAGTCTGTGTGTTTTTGTTATTTTTGGTGATTTAAAGAAAATACGATGACCTAATCAGATGGAAGTATTCATATATTCTTGCAAGTTCCAGTTATAAATGAAACCATCTACCTTCTTGTAATCATTTATCTGTGTTAGAAGCTCTATGGGATCTAAAGGGATAGGATTCTAGAGTGCAAAAATTCCTCCGAACTTCACAGCTTCATGACTTCTTGAAAGCCCCATGAAGTCCTCTAGTGCTTCTTTATGCCTTTTTTTCTAAAGAAAGAAGCTGAGATCTGCCTTGGAATTACAAATTGATGTACTTACTGTATGTGAAAATGTTTATGCCAACTTTCGAAACATCAACTATGAGTAGGTTAAAATGGAAATATTATCCAAATATCTTCCAACCACCCCATCTCTGTTAACTTCCATATTTATTTAAGCCATACTCAAGCTGCAAAGTTTTTATAGCAAAAAAAATATATTGTTGAAAACTAACACTGATTGAAATTACAATTAAGAGATTATATAACCCTTATTGTCACTTTTTCTGTGTATACATTGACACACATTAAAAATGAAATTCTGATGCCCACTCTATTTTCTCCATTCTGATGTTATCGGCTAAACAACAGAAGTCAATGTATGAATCTATGTGGGATGTGGTGGAAGCAAGAATTGTTTTGCAAAGATCAAAAGGTATGCAGAGCTATAATGAATTAGGTTAGTTGCATTTTCTTTCTTATCTCATGAAATTAATTTCTTTGGCTTACTCTATCTCCTTTTCTATGTTCTGCTTTTTCTGAAAGAGTAAAGTGAGATAACTATGTCAGCATTCAGCATTCAAACAAAAGGCAAATTAAAATATCTCTGGGATTCTCAAAATCAGCCCCTTATTCTTAGGGCATATTAATCTTATTCATTCATTAGTTTTTTATAAACCAACACTGATTTATTCCCAGAAAATAAGAAGCTAGAATATTTTTGCAAACATGGAGTAATGCTGAATTATCTACACAATTCTTTAACATATTTCTTCCTAAGAAAACTGGCAAAACTCAATTCAGGTAGTCCTCATTTAGCGACTCCCTAATTTAACTATCATTCCTAGTTATCACCACTAGTGGTTACCACCACTAAGTGGTGATTTAAAAAAATAACTTTACAACAAATCCTTAAAGCAAAAGAAAATTGAAGTAAGATCATAAGCACAGTCACAGTTTGACTTAGTAACCACTTCACTTAACCACAGAGTTGTCAGTGCCAGTTGCGATAACTAAATGATGACTACCTGTATAATTAAAGATTTTTCAAATGTCCACATATCAATAATAATGTTACCCATCTCAGTTAAATCTGAGGCAAGATTAATACACATTCTGTATTAAATCTAAGCTTTAATTATGGAGATAGAGTCAAATTTATTTAGCGAGTATGCTCACTAAACTCAAATAGTGCACAGTAGTAATAACTTAAGTTTTCTGTTTTCAGTAGATCTAATTGAAATTAGTTCATCATATTGTTCTTTTCTTCCATAAAACTATAGATGTCAGCATTCTATCTTAGTGACAATATCTTACATTCCATCTTTTCCAGAGAGGGCCCCAAAAATCTCAGCTTGTTCTATTGATAATATATAAATATAATCATAGCAATAATGCTTTACTAATGAGTCACACACAGATACCTCTGCATCAAAAATATCCATTTTGAAGTATCACTCTTGAAATTCTAAACTGACCAACATTTAAACATTAAACAAGCATGTAATATGCATTATTCTATCTTGTTTTTAAAAACAAACCAAAACCAAGAAATTATTAGTACATGGTTTCCAAAATATTTGTGATGTTCAAAGAGGAATATTCTGGGTAGAGTCACCCTGTTTTTAGGCAATAAAAATTAGAACTAAGAATAAAGTAGCAAGAATAAAAGGAGGAGCTGAACGAATAAATTATTTCAAAGATAGGATAAAGTAATATATCCCAAAATGTAGGTTAAAATCACTGTGCTAGGAAACTACAGAGGGTGAATAATCTGTAACAATTTTGTGCAATCCTATTACAGATCAGTTCCAGAAATGTTCATCAAAAGAGTATTTTTCAGAAGCTGCCATGACGTGCTATCTGTGGCAGAACACTGCCCAGAAGCATAATAACTAATGAAAAAAATAAGGGAAAAAAGCCTTTAAAGCTAATGAGACCTATGAGTAAAAGAGCACACAAGCATTAAGCATCTCTTGACAACATGCAAACTGTACCGAGTGGCCCCCACGGAGACTATTTACATGCCTAAAGTTAAGTAAAATTCTTCAACGCGCCACTGGATCATAACCTAAGGCAATATAGTGAAACTTCTTTCAAGCCCTTTGTTTGTAAAGATGGAGAGAGAAAGAGATAGAGAGAGACAGAGAGAGGGAGACAGAGAGGGGAGACAGAGAGGGAGACAGAGAGAGAGGGAGGGAGAGGGAGAGGGAGAGGGAGAGGGAGAGGGAGAGGGAGGGAGGGAGGGAGGGAGGGAGGGAGGGAGGGAGGGAGGGAGAGAGAGAGAGAGAGAGAGAGAGAGAGAGAGAGAGAGAGAGAGAGAGAGAGAGAGAGAGAGAGAGAGAGAGAGAGACTTATCCCAATCATTGAACATTACATGTTCCATTGTTTTCCATGAAAGTATACTTCGTATAAATATAATACTATATTATACCAAGTATAATTATATTTAGTATAACTATAAGGCTATACAAGTATATAATGCTTGTATATATAATTATACTCATTGGTTCCATGTAAGCACACCTAAAAGTGTGGCCTAAGCTGCTTTTATTTATGTTGTACTTTTTAGGGCACATCTGTTTAAGAAAAAGCTATTAACTGTTGATGTATTATTACATGCTGATCTTACAAAGACTATTAAATTAGATTTTAAAAAATATATTCCATATGTAGGAAACATTATAGTAGCACTCATTTTTATATTTTCAGATTTTAAAAAACAAAGGGAAACATTTGTTACATCCAGCAATTCATTCAGCCAGTGTCATTTCTCTCAAGATTTTTCCAAATGTTAACAATTAAGAAAAGTCAATTCCTCCTCTTTAATAACAACTTCAAGAAATTTAAAGTAATGGCATGTCTAATCAGTAGGATAAAAATGTATGTTCCATTAGTTAAGCACTTCATAAACTTCATAATACATTGTTGACTATTTTTATTGTGGAAATCAGATTAATGGCTATAGATGCAATTTCATTCCACTGACATTTACTGCTAGTAATACCATCTAAAGAAAAACCAGCAGAAGAGAAGTATTGTTATTTCCTTTGGGAAGGGGGAAGGGCAAATGTTACAATAGCAGATAAAAGACAGGGCAGGGGTGTCCACCTCTGGCAACTTTTAATCTCATGAACTTCAACTCCCAGAATCCCCCAGCCAGCCATGCTAAGGTTGGTATTTGAACACAGCATGTATTAAACCACAAAATGTACAGGATGAAAATCCAAAGAAAAATTGTGGCATCAAGTAATACTGTTTAATCAATAAGCAACTTAGCTGTTCTCCCTACACACTTTTTTCATTCAGATTTTATTTACCTAAATTGGTCATTGAGAGTAGGAACAAGCTTTTATTTTAAAAGCTATTATCTAATTTACAAAGTTTAATTTTCAAGAAACACTTCAGAGAAAATTTTTCCAAAACTTGGGGGATAATAATTTACTGTTTTTTGTCTACCAATGAGACTGAGATAGGGAAAAAAGCAATTTAGTTAAAAAAAGAAGAAGAAAAATAAATCTACATCATGCCTTTTGCACATGATTAAACTGCTAGTTCGCTTACCTTCCTTTCATCATACAGTCAAGTTAAGAATAAATATTTAGTAACAGCACCCTATTAAAAAATCTGCTTCTTCTAAATCTCTTTATTATCCAAATAAGCACATTAAACAAACTAGCAACATAACTATTATTTCTTTGAAAACAATACATTTTTCATTAGCTGAATCATTGACCAATCAGAATAATTTTCCTCTAAAGTCTTAACTCATGAGCTGCAATAATATGAAATATCAGGAACATCAATGAAGTTGGAGATCAACTTTACAATGTAAAACAAGATATATTCCCAACTCATTCAAACACAGGCATATACAAACATTTAGGATGTATAAATCCAAAGTATTTGATAGACTGCAGTCTTTTGCTCCGTTTTAAACAAAGAATTATTGTTGGTTCATAATTCTACTGAATCAAATAAATGTCTTGAGGTACAAGTCAATGGTAGAATACAACCACTAATCTTCTCACCCTCTCAAAGTCTTCTGCAAATAATAATATAATTACTTTTCCTTTGCATGTTTCAGAATCAGTCATTACTATATTCAGTTAAAGGGTCTCAGGCAGTATGAAAAGATGTCTGAAATCCTGGAGAGCTAATCATACCTGGAGACAGATGAACTGATTTAACTCAGCATGAGGAAGTTTCATGTGTTACCGTAATATCATCTGGTGAAGCTCCTTGTGGCAAATATGGCTGCATGTATAATCATATTCAGCTTATTAATGACAAATGGAGTTAATCTGAATAGATTTGCCATATTGGAAACCTCGATTACCAACTCGAATACCATTACCAAATTCACTTTTAAACACTTTGCAAGGACCTAGAGCTTGGAAGCTGTAGACATCATGAAACAGCCACATGACATTTACCATCAGTTCAGATTGGCTTCAATACACTATGCCAAAAACAGTAATTTCCCCTAGTTTTTTCTAAAAAGTGCCTGGCTTTTGAATCTACACACATGCATTCAGCTCAAAAGTAATCACTGCAAAGAAAAGAAAAAAGACTATGTTACATGGCCATCTGTTTTCTGTCCTATAACACAGTAGCAGTTCCAAGGTCCTGTCTTAGAAAGATGCTAATTACAGGTGCTTCAAATAGAGAGAGATCATATCCTTTCTCTCCATGCCTCTCCTACGTGTTAGAAATATACTTCGTGTGATAAATGAAGGTATGTGTGGGGATCCTTTTATCAATCCTCCTCCTCAAGCCTTCAAGAGAACCATTAACACAGTTTTAAACAAGGGTATTTGTTAGATCTCATACACTTGTCTCTATGCCATACAGACTTAGATGTGGTCTCTGTTTGTACCGCATGCGTTTTTCACCTGAGTAATTCAAAGCTGATTGATCCAATGGAGCCACAGTTACTGGGGCTTTTGATACTGGGACAAAAGGGACATGATCATGTGGCTGTATCTGTTCAGTCCCACTGGACTCTGATACTCTTGTCTTGCTGCCAATATCAGAAGTTGACCTGTACAATACATATTGGAAACATTAGTCAATGTCAAATATACCTTGGTCAAAGTCTAGAACCCATTTATTCTGGAGCTGCACATTTAAGTACTTTTATGTACATTATCAAAAAGCAGAACCACTTCATCTAGAGCAGCAGGATTTCTTTAAAAGTTTGTGATGGAAGATAGAGAAAATATTATCATTTTGACATTTCTCAGTAATAGCTAATCATATCAGCTTTGCTGACCACTGCTTCAAACTAAGTTTGCTTTAGGTAATAATTTATATGCCTTTTATCCTGTCCTGCATTTTGATATGGTAATGTAAACACCAGAAAACACTTATATAGATGTAAACAATTCTAATTATAACATTTAAAAACATGAATGTTAATAATGACATACCTTTTGTTAGATATATTTGCTAGATGCATGCTAAACATCCTCTTATTTTCATTATATCTGACAATGAATTATGAGGCTGGCTGCCAGTGCTCATTGATAGTTTTGAATAACTATGATGATATCACTGACAGTCAATGAGGATAGCTCAGCTGCTTATGTATTCTTATGCCAATGCACTGTGAAAATATATCATTTGTACTATGTGGTGGCTTTGTAGTATATTCCAAAGTGGGTTTTTCTAAAAAAGCAGTTTGTCAGACCAAGTAATTTTGTAAGACTGAACCACACAACAACAATCAGCCACACATGCATGAAGTGCATTATTAAATTAATTTGATCTGAGAATATAAAATTTAAAAGGCAATATCCACAATAAAAATGAGCAGAGAATTGTGCACTAAATATTTAAAGTATGTTAACAGTATGTTAAAACCTGTCTACATTTGTTATGATTACCCAATTTACATAAATAATATTATAGTAAAATGTTCTAAATTTTTCTTGATTGCCACCCCCCCTCCCTCAAAAATATTAAATTATCCACTGATCTTGTGCTGCCAGTATTTGGTTATTTCAGGAAAAAAATGGGGTGTTCTATTAATTATTCAATTTTTTAATAGCACGGTCAGCCAGAGATTATACCTTTGTAATCAAGGATTTAAAATCATGGTTGAGACAATACTAGAGAATAGATTTTGCATATTTTTACATATCTAAAAAGTTTGTATCCAAACATAGATATATAGTTTTAAAATATTTAATCATAACATTATACATGAAATTATTCCATTTGATTGAATTTCAAAAGTATAAGTATACAGCACGTTAAATATAAGAAGCTAGCTTCACAGTAGTATAATTGAGCTTCAGCATTAATAACTAAGAAAATTTGAAATTTCTGCAGTACCTCCTAAGAGAAGTTATAGCAACAGGTCCTGTTCTGGGAGGCACAGGAGGAGGTGGAGAACCCATCACCATTTCAGGGAGTGGAGAAAACCTGTATGCCTGGGAAGAAATCAGAAACGTTTCCTCAAAAAAAATATTCCATTATTAAAATAACACTAGATTGTTTCTCTGCATTACAGAAGAAGTGTGTTTGATGGAATCCCAGAATAGATTCTATTCAAAGGTAGCGATCTCAAAAGCTTAATAATTAAAAAAAAGTCTCTAAATAATTAAAAAGTAAGCCTTTCAATGTGTTCAAAAGTTCTCATTAATTTTGTAAAATATTATACATATAATTTTACCAAGAGTGAATCTTTTTTCAAGATAAGAATATTTAACATATATAAAAATTAGTTATAATTCAATTTGGGAATCCCCCATTTTCATTCTCCTCATTTGTCAAAAGTTAAATCTCAAATTAAGTTTCTTTGGGAAAACCCA
Organism: Thamnophis sirtalis; assembly: GCF_051295495.1. Lineage (NCBI taxonomy): Eukaryota > Metazoa > Chordata > Lepidosauria > Squamata > Natricidae > Thamnophis > Thamnophis sirtalis. The sequence continues at coordinate 87,852,113 of NW_028261381.1, forward strand.
TGAAACATTACGAGTAAGTTATATTTGTTTTAAATTGCTCATAGCAACTCAGATTAAATAAGTATGAATTCCTCTTTTGCACTTCTGTTTTTCTTACATCAAATTTTATACCATAAATATTCTTAATATTTATTCCTATTACCCTTTTTTGGTGAACAGCTTTTTGTACAAGTTGCTCTAATTAAAGAAACAAGAGATCACAATAAGCATTTATTTTTCCATTGCTTGCAAGCATACGCTGATATGAGAATAAATTGTGGTATGGATGTCGGTTGAACTGATTTCAATACACATGTCCAGTAAGCAAGTTTTAAATCATGTTGCCTAATAACTGGAAGCTGAAAATAACACATGAATACATTAAATCAGTGATAAGTAGAAGGAAACAATATTGATATCTCATTGAGTAATTTTAAGTCATCTGACAGATTGTTGATTCTCATATATTTAACAAACCCAATAAAATGAAGCAACATCAACCATGCTGCTTTTATATTGCTGAAAAATAATAAACTATTATGGTAACTAGGACTGATTTGGTTTGGACAGACTGAAAGTTCCATTTAGTTGCATACGATGGCCTTGAAATTATGTAATTCTACATACATATTTGTGCCATATTTTATCATAGGTCTATTTATAAAACCGCTTTATCTATTAGGATATGAACAATAAGTTTTTTTCTTCAATCGTCTGGCAAAATTTTGTTCATTTTACAATTTCACAACCTAGTTTTAAACAGACACACTGAAGTGTTTCTCATTCTTCCTTTGTCAGAGAAGGAAAAGATCTAGTTTAAAATTGCATATCTATGACTTGGTTGATAATCATTCAGGATTAATGAGCCGTAGAATTTATGCCATACAGCATACTTAAAAGAGTTTCACACATACAAAATCACAAAGAAAACACTAATTTGTAATATTCTTGTCTCTTTTTTAAAAAAAAAAAAATCTAATCATCTGCATCCCATCCCACACATGTGAACAAATGACTTTTATTTTATCATTATCATAAGGGAAATTAATGGCATAAATAATGACCTCTTTTTGTTTTTTGAGTGAAGGAGAAAGCCAGTAACTGTTTCAAATACATAATTAAAATATTTTATGATTCTACTCATTCTGAACATAATTAAACATGTAATAGAACATGTATCTCATTTGAATGCAAAGCACACTGCAGGCATAAATTTTACCTGTCTTATCTTCATAGAGTTGATTTAACATGAAAGTTTTTTTTGTCACTGGGCTCTTTTCTGGTAGTATATATTCATGAACACACTCCATGCCACTAGTAATACTACATAGGGTTTTTGTGAATGAGTCTGTCAGTCTATCCCTCTTGCTCCCTCTAACTCAAGATAGAGCTGTGGTGGCACAGTGGTTAAAATGCAGCAATATAAGCTTCTTTTGCTGACTGTGGGCTACCAGCCGTTTGGCAGTTCAAATTTCACCAGGTTGAGTCAGCTTTCTATCCATCTAAGGTCAGTAAAATGAGGACCCAGAATGTTGGCGGCAATATGCTGACTTTGTAAACCATTTAGAGATGGCTGTAGAGCACTGTGAAGAGGTATATAAGTGCTATTGCTGTTACTGATACTCTAGCCTCAGTTAGAGGAACCAGAACAATGAAAGGAAGCATGTAACTTCCAATATTGTCTATACCTTGAAAAATACTGTTTACTTTTACTGCATTTATGCTATTACCTCATACCAGGTTAATTGTCTAGTTTGATAATTCATCTTGCACGAATATGTAACTCCAAGATCACACACATAACCTTACACGAAAAATACAATGTGATTTTAAAGACAAGGTTTTTAAAAGGCATGTAAAACACTGTATGACATATACAAAGGTTCTGCAGTGAAATGGATACATATTCAACCAACACAAATGGATTTTCCTTGAAAACATATGAACCAAGCCCACAATAGCTCTTTATGTATCATATGTAACTGATCACTTACAGGTCGTGGTAAACTGTACTGATACACTTCTGGTCTATATGTTGGCACCCACTGTATTCCACCTCTAGGCCGAGACATGGTACCAGGAGCACTGGTCACAACTTCAGAATATGGCAAATTCTGTCCAGAATTGTAAGTGTCTTGTTGCCTGTTCTGTCCTCCATGACCTGCTGAAGCCAAACTAAAGGCTTCCTCTAGTAACATGTGCATCTGTTGCCTAACTTCATCAATAGATGGCTGAGAACTCAGAGTTGAAGTCTCTGAATGACCTTTTGCTTGATGGGCTCTGGTATAATTTCGAGATTCATTGACACGGTCAATATTTGTTTCTTCTATCATTTCAGGCTCAGTCTGTTGGATAAAATATAAGTGTTTAATGGAGATTGTTGCAATCATTTTTTATGATGGCGTTCATACATGTGTACAATGAGCAGATATGTTCACTCATCTTCTTAAAACCCTTTTATGAGCTCTGTTATTTAAAAGATAGCAGAAAAAAGCTACATCCTGTGTTAGAAAAACACTAGGACAGCATCCCAAGGAAGCAAGGAAATCAACAAGTACAAGAGATCCCAAGCTTGTTTTCATTCTTCCTATTCAATTCTTAATTGCCCTCCCCACTCATTATAATCATTTAATTAGAGAAGTGATAGAGATGGTGTTGGATCAGGTGCATATTTCCATTCAAACATAGAACTTACACTGGCAACAAACCTTTGTTAAGTCACTTTTACATTTTTATAAATGCCACAGTCATTGTTATTCACTATTTGCTTTAAAGAAGAAAATACTTAAGAGAAATTATAATCAGGCAAAGATGAATATAGACCAGTGGTAATCAACCTGGTCCCTACCACCCACTAGTGGGCGTTCCAGCTTTCATGGTGGGTGGTAGGGTTTTGCTGTAACTCTGCTTTATAAATTTTATAAAGTAAAGTTACTTCCCTACTTTATAAATCTCCATTACTGTGGAACCGGTGGGCGGTTAGAAAATTTTACTATTAACAGAGATACAAAAGTGGGCGGTAGGTATAAAAAGGTTGACTACCCCGATATAGACTGTTATTAACTATTTTATATTAATAACTAAGAATGTTTTGTATTGAAAGAAAAAGAGAACAGCTATCTAGCTTTGATTTCAATGAATTTCTAGCTGCTTAAGAAATCTATATCCTATAAAAATTACAAATGTTACAAGTATCTGATAATAATACCTATTTTATGTCTTAATATTCTCTACATCGAGTCACAAGAACTGTCAATGAATTCATAGTTATGAATAGACTTAGATATTTAAAAAGTTTGTATTTTTTCAGCTTTCAGCTAAAATTAGCTTTCTCTTAAACTACCAACACAAATTGTATTTCATTGTATACATGTTTATATTCCATTTTTCTCTTTAAAAGGAAAGTTAAAATCAACTAACATTAACATACAAACATCAATAAAGCAAAGCTGAATAAAATACATAACTAAAAATCTGATATTCTTATCTAATAACTAGACAAATGTTCCTGGAGGGTGTCATCATCTTGAAACCAGTTGGAACTTAATGTTTCATTCAAATTTCTTGGCAGTAACACAGAAGTGGTTTGCCTTTGCCTTCTTGTAGATTTAATTCTTGTAATTCTCTCCTAGGTGTATTGATTTCCTACATACTTGCACAAACCCTCTTGCATCCATTCTCACTAGATTATTTAGTTTCACTTTTGCCTTTGTATTTTACAAGCAAGGTGTATACACTTAAGTGTATAACAGGAGTTCCTGCTCTTGCCCACATTACTTCCTAAATCACTAAAGATAATGAGGCTTCCCACCAGATCAAAGTAGTAATTCTAAAAGAGTTAAAAATTAAACCATACTTGTTAAAGGACAATAGGTGACATTGACTACTATGTAGGATCCTCTTTGCGGGCATAAATAAATAAGATGCCTCAAAAGCCCACATAGGCAAAGAAAAGAGGTTGCTTCCATGTTGTTGCTGGTGGAAGACATATTTATTTGATTTGTGTTAAACTGATCAAACCGCATCAAGTACTTAATTGATTTGTACTTGTAATGATTTTTTAATAATTGGTTGGGACCAATAAGTTATGGATTTGTGTCCTTCCAGTGATTAAGATGATTTGATAGTCACTATTTCTGAATTAGTTCTGTACCACAATCACTATATCCTATCCTATAGTAAAAAGAAAATAGAGAGATATAGAAGGATGAAATAAACATAACAGAAATGAAGCATGGTACAAACCAGTGTCCATAATATTTAAATTTGCTTTTATAATAATAATGTAACAAAAATACAGAATGACCCAATTGCAAAGGAAACATGCACAAGGGAATACTGCAGTCAGGGAAATTCTATGTATGAATAACTACAGCAAATCCAGCTTTATCTCATACCATAGATTGTTCCTTTACGTTGCTGCTGCAATGAAGCACAATGAAGCATAGCACACTATAAACCTAAATGCATTTCATATTATGATTTATGTACTGTGACACATAATGTGAAAACACAGACAATCCTTTCATAGTTGATGTCTCAGTTTTCTGAATCCTGACAAGTATAGCAAAGAATCACTATACTTCAACAGGCAGCAAGATTATTTATTATCTCATAAGCACTGCTATTTTTATTTTTATTTTCAGTATTTGGGTTCTAGAAATCAGAGAAATATGATGAATGTACACAATATAAAAGGCAAAAACCAAATATAAATCAGCCCACATTGAAGAAACTGGCTGGTGAAAACTGGTAACTAAATAGATCAATGGTTTGATTTCTTGGCATAGTTCCAAATACACCTGTGATCTGATTATGACATAATTCCAAATCACCTTAGAAACTGGAGGGAGAGAGAGAGAAAACCCTAAGTTTCCTTCTATAGTAAACAAAATGCTTAATTACTTTTATCTCCATTAGATCATTCTACCCGTGCTTATACTACAATAACATTTGATTTACTGGATCTTAATGAATGGTCCTTGCATGAAATGGACCATGCATTTGATGGAGCAAATTTCCCTGATAATTTACATCATTTGCATAATATCAATCATATCTACTGTGCCAATTTATGGCTTTTACGTAATGATATATTGCTCAGCTGTAATATTTTGCATTATTTTAATAATAATATTATCCTGAAAACATAAATCACTGTGATGATATGCTTCCTTGTTTAATAAACAGTATTCCAATTAATCCATTAAAATGGAATTTCATTGTATATTTAAACACAAAAGGCAATGCAAAGAAAGAAGGAGAAATTTTACTATTGCAGAGGACTATGTCAATTTTGAATACTATAGCTCATAGGGCTTTACATTTGGTCTCATTGATAAAATATATCTTTAATAGTTTCATACCAGCTTACTTATCAGAGTTTGTGACAAAAGACATTAAATACTGTAATATAGTAAGAATTCTGATGTTTAAGAACTAGCTCCCATTTTCTCTTGTCTTTCCCTTAAACTTCTCCATGATTTTGATCAGTGTTTCTTAACCTTGTTTTCTCTCAAGACCCTTCCAACTTTTAAAAATTATAGAATATGGGAAATGAGTTTGTTTGCATGGGTTATATTTATCAACGTTTTCATTATTAAAAAGTAAACATGATGCATTCATTGCACCTATTATGTCTCATGACTGTTTGATGAAATTTTAATATTGTATTATTTTTCAACATATTGATTTAACGGACACTAAGATTCCAGTGTTCAAGAAATACTGATTCAAACAATCATCTAAAGAAGAAGGCTAGGAAGAGCATGACTCCTTTGAGCTTTGGTGCTGGAGAAGCCCTCTGAGAATACTATGAATAGGCAAGAAAATAAATCAATGGATTATCAAACAAATTAATTTGGAATTTTCATTCAAGGCACAAATGACGAAATTCAAATATCCTCCTTTGGACATATTATGCTGTCTAGAAAATGCTGCAATGCTGGGAAAGTGGAAGGGAAAAAAAGAAGAGTATGACGAGCAGCAAGGTGGATGAACTCAATTAAAGTGACTATGAGTGCTCCATTAGAAGACTTTGTCTGAAAAACCAGGTTAAGATTTGATCATCATGGAGAAAATCTATTCAGATGGTCACTACAAGTCAAAAACAACTTGATGCTACATAATAAATAAATCAAAATCTCCTAACTATCAAATAGCTAGGAATATAACTGAAAGAATTTTCGTCACACATTCAATGAAGAAGTACCCATTCAAAGAAGAACCTTAGACTGTTTACTGTCGACCTCACCCCATTCCTAAGAAGTCTTTAAGGCGGTGAAATTCAGCAGGTTCTGACAGGTTCTGGAGAACCGGTAGCGGAAATTTTGAGTAGTTTGGAGAACTGGAAAATACCACCTCTGGCCCCAGAGCCGGGTGGGAATGGAGATTTTGCAATATCCTCCCCCCAGGAGTGGGGAGGAAATTGAGATTTTGCAGTGTCCTTCCCCTTCCATGGGGTGGGAATAGAGATTTTGCAGTATCCTTCCCCTGCCACGCCCACAGAACCACCAGTAAAAAAAATTGAATTTCACCACTGCTTTAAGGGGTGTGCGTAAGCGCAACAGCATGCCTACTGTCCCTGTCCTAATATTCCCTTGCGCTCGTATTCATTTCATGTATTCATAATCATGTCTATACTTATATCTGTTATCTAATTAATACTTGACAAAATAAATAAATAAATAAATAAAGTAAATAAAGTAAAACATAGTGCAACTTAAGTTGGTATCAAGAAACTTGGACATAAATTATTTATATAAGAAAGTATAGTCACATCCATTTAGTCTGTATATCTATTATAAGAAAGAACAAGTATCTGGGGCACTGAACTACCATTATGTAAGAACCTGAAATTTAGTCTATAACTCTGTAATGCATCTTGTCTAACATCAGGCCCTGTGTTGCTCTAGGATTCCAATGCCTTGGCCAGAATGACTACCTGTATTAGAATGGAAAACTTTTAATCCAGCCAAATCAAATAGGAGAAAGGATCACACTGATACATTAAATAACCACAGTTCACAAAGGAAGAGTCTGGAGAAAATTAGGTTATTACTAGAAAATATGAAGACTGTGATACTATGTGTGTAGTACAAAAACATGAATAAATAAATGCATTATATTGCATCATTTTTTCAGCAATACTTTTTTTATTGGGATAAATGCAAAGTTGATATTCTTAAACTGTTTAAAATGTTTGTTTGCATATAAATAGGTTTCCAAAAATGCAAAAGGTTTTTCTCAGTTTTAGTCAGTAAATTTTTCCTTTTCTAAACATTTGTTTTCCTTAAATTTTGATTTATAAGTATATAACAATGAAAACTGGATTATTTCTGTTTAAAATCTATAGGTTTTTCTTCTAGATTTGCAGAAAATGGATTTTTAATCATATTTAACTGAGCATATTCTTCGGTCAAAGCAAATGTTTCATGAAATTCCTCAATCAGAAGGCTAAAATGTTCTCCTTAGTTTTTTCCTAACTCAGTGCACCTGATAAGGACTATGCTGAATATAAATAAGAAACTGATCCAGTTCTGCTTTTTTGAGTTGTCCCTTCAAAATATATAATTTCATTTTAATGCTTTTATTGAATTATACATATTAAAGATTAGTTGATCTTTTCCTTGAATCTGGGAAGATTCTGATTATTCAGATTCAGAGTTGTGACATTGCAAAATAAAAAGATATTACAGTTCCACTCTTAATTTACGAGCTGTTTAATTTTTCTAATTCATTTTCAAGAAACTTTATTACTTCACCTTTTATATTAACAAAATGCTGCACACAAATATTGCTTTCTTTTCTCGGCAAAAAATTGGGCACAGCTATTGGTATACAGTACACTGCTTTAAAAAGCTGCCTACTGTAAAACATTTTCCATCAACAGTTATTTCTCTTGCAATTTTAAAGATCATTTCAATAACAATCCCATTTTCAGTGTTTATATTCTTGAAAATCTGTTTTTCACTAGAGAGATCCCCTCCCCCCCACCCTAGTAAACTGGCAGTTTTGATTTTTTTTCTCATTATAGTTTAATTTAGCAAGGGCATGATGTTTTATCCCACAATTTCATCAGGGATTATATTTGGGGGGGATATTTCACAATACACAACACACACTGTAAGGTTCGCTTCCAAATAAATAGTATACTTAGCATTTCTTCAGCTTTCAAAAAATGCTGGCTGGCTGCACAAGGTTACTTGGCAGGTCACATGCAGACCTCAGTCCATATGTCATGCAAACCTGTTATTATCCAATTCATTTTAAGTCACCGCACTGTAGGAGGCTGTCTAAAGTTTTAGCAACTTAATCAAAAGAAACTAGGTAAGCAAACGGAGATTCTTAGGAAGTAGCTTTTTAGGTGTACTACAAATATCTCAATATGTTCTTGCTAGGACTTTTGTGGTAGGCTGCTGCTACAAAATAATTAATAATTTTAATAATTAATATTTGGCATCACCTGGCATGACAAAGTTCCAAACAGCACAGATCTTGGAACGTGCTGAAATTTCTAGCATGTATACACTATTGAAACAGCAACGTCGACGCTGGCTTGGGCATGTTGTGAGAATGGCTGATAGTCGGATTCCGAAAGATCTCCTGTATGGAGAATTAGTGCAGGGAAAGCGCCCCAGAGGGAGACCAGAGCTGCAATATAAGGATATCTGCAAGAGGGATCTAAAGGCCTTGGGAATGGACATTAACAGATGGAAAACCTTGACCTCTGATTGTTGGAGGCTAAAGACGCAGCATGGCCTTCTCCAATTCGAAGAGACACTTGTTCAGCAGGCTGAGGCAAAGAGGCAGTCCCGGAACCAGCGAAATCTGGGGGCTGGGCAGAATGTATCTGCCCTCAGTGTGGAAGGGATTGACATTCCCGAACTAGACTTTTAAGCCACACTAGATGCTACATTAGAACCTCTTTCCAGAGCACGATACCATAGTCTTTTGAGACTGAAGGATGCCAATGTGAATGTAAATTAAGCATCTCAACAGAAAGTATAAGTAATAATTCACAACTGTGCTGAAACATACAAATGACGGTCCGTTTAAAATTTTTTGGGAGAAAATACATAAATCTTCTAAATCCATAAAAATGAACATATAACATTCAATCTGATTTCAGGAGCAGATTTTATAAACCTTTTGCAAAATATTGATTCCCATTGCAGACTCAAAGCTGCAAACATTTAAATATATCATTTTGTTAAGATAAACTTTATAATTACTGTAATCCTTCTAAAGCAATTTATTAACATTGCAATATGCGCAACAAATGCAGTTTCCATACACTTACATCATATCCACTATTGCGGATACCACGTCTCTGTCTTTCACGTGTAACTAGAAGATCCATTTCAGTTTCTCCTGGACTAGGACTGTTCAAAGATTGTCTGCTTCGGTAAACTGAGGTCTTTGTTTGCTGCCTATAAAAAAAGGAAATATTTACATGTGAATAAAACAGGACAAAACATTAATAAATTGCTTTGATATTTAGCCTATATTGATTTATGAACAATTATTAGTGACATAATTGATATCTATATGTATCAATTCAAAATCTACAGCATCAACTAAGCACTCTTTGGCTCAAAATATGCATTGTTTGTGATGGTAGAAACCTAGGTGTAAACTAGATATTGCCTTGTGAATATATCTACATTCATAGAAGGTAATAATGATAATAACCTGACAATCTTTAAATTAAATTAGCTGGTCATTCAGATAAGTGACAACTTAATCCA